>NC_043007.1:7191890-7214390 GCF_006345805.1 Octopus sinensis | reverse complement strand
TGGTGTCAGAAGTAAACTATATTACTTTACTACTTACATACGCATACACACGCATGCACTTGTATTATATACACCAATGCATAGATCTGGATAGCTTCCTACACACATACACACACACACACACGCAAATGTATATATATATATAATATATATATATATATATAGAGAGAGAGAGAGAGAGAGACATATATATATATATACATATATAAATGCATGCATTCTTATATTTATGTATATTCGTGTATGTGTTGGCGTCCATGTATAGAATCCAGCGGTTACAATTCATGGATTCTGGTTTCATGTTACGGAATATTTTCCGAACAACAAACGTCATGTCTAACTCTCATTAATATTGAATGATTTATAATGGACGACAGTCATGTGTGACGGAATAAGTTAAGGTAAATAGCATAACTTATTCCCGATTAATTATTGTTTTGGGGGACTTAATTCTCTTCTGTTCAATGAAAACTGAAATGCAATTTTTTTCCTTTTCCATTCACATTTTTCGAAAACGTGACTATGTATAATTAACGTGCAATTAGTTGAGTTCTGTTTAACAATGTAAACTGGCAATATATCACTGGGAGTTTGAAACGCTATGGTATACACACACACACACACACACACACACACACACACATATATATATATATATATATATATATATATATATATATATATATATATATAATTATTTGGCAAAAAAATGACCATCCCGAAATACAACAACATATATAATTTGCATATTCAACTGTAGTAACAGATATACTGTACAAGAGAAGATTTCCATGGCGTGTTCTCAGAATCTTCAATAAAATGGGATGATACTCGATACTTTGAAATGTAACTGATAATTTACAGAGAGAGAGGGCCAAATGTTTTGAGCAGTATTCAATGGGTGATTGCAGGGAAAAATGTTATTTTAAATGATGGGCTGAAAATATTTGGAACACTCTCTGAGTGTCTCTGTACGAGTGCTTACGTGTGAATGCATTCAATATATATGACCTTCGAACCTACACAATGAGCCGTGCTAAGATGGTCCCATTTATTAGTTTGTAACCAATCTGGAAAAGCAGAAACCTATATAACCAGCAATCGCTTCTTGGTTCACGTGCAGCAACCAATTGAGCAAATCCTTCTTCATGTTTTTATGCAAGAACAATTACAGTCTTCGCGAGTCTCAGCAACAGCCTGTTTCCGATTTCGGTGAGTTTCGAAGAATAACAAAACATTACACCTATGGATTCTTTGATCCTATTCGATGTCGTCGGTAAAATGCGAAATGGATTCTCCTCGGGATTTTGCATCACATAAAGAATAAAAGTTAATCTTCATTTATGGAGTCGTCTTCAAATTGTTAAACAACAATGGATTCTGCATTTATTTATAGAGGAACATCCGGGCATATGTATAACAGCACCATTCTACAATAACATCTGAAATGGTTCATCAATTGTCTACAGTAATATTTTAAATACACGTATACACAACGAAACCTAGATACACAAACGCATTACATCTTTGCCCTGTTCCCCGAATCTATTTTCGTCTTTTTGTCATTCTGCCTTTATCTCTTTCCAAACACACGCGCGCACACACACACATGTAACCGTACACATACAAGCACGTGTATATACACATGCTTGCGCACTTACACACAAACACATAAACACACACACACACTCACAAATATATACACATACATACATGTACATACATGCACAACACACATATAGCTCTATAAAAGACTAAGAATTACAAAGATTACTGATGCGGAAGATTCCGAATATGTTGCAACGGATTTCAGCGCATAACCCAAGAGCGTTGATCTGCTGGTTCAATATATTATCTCCATGGTGACGTACTTCTGAATGGAAGGATATAAATCAATTTAATTTTCTTCCGTTTAACTCTATTCCCGGATTTTCATGCCTCAGGAATTGGTCGATTATTTCAAACGTTATATCAAATCTGTTTTGTAATATCTATTGATTAAAATCTGTTCCGTCATATCTCTTTCTCACAGATCTTACGTGAGAACAGCTTCAATTATATAATTTCAGATCTGATACTTTCGTTTGAAACCTGCTATCATAGAATCGTATAGACGCAAACGAAACTTAGTGTAACGACAGATGGATGCTTCAAGTGCGAATGCCTACACCTACATACATGTATATATATATGTGTGTGTGTGTGCGCGTATGTGTGCCTTTATGCTTTTTTTTTGCTGTGCTTTCTGCTTTGTATGTACATATTGGAATAACACATAGATGTCAAATGGCATCCTTATACCGTCACATCAGAAAAGTAGGCCAGATGCAGAAAATTCTAGTAGTATTGATACTAACACAGTAGATAGTTGAAAGAACTAAAGAGAAAAGCTAACAATTCCAAATCTAAATTTTCGAACAAGGCCAGCAACTTTTAAGGGGGGTTACGCCCATTGTATCGTCTCCAGTGCTCGACTAGTGCTTAACATATCGACACTGAAAGGATGAAAGGCAAAGTGGACTTCGGCGGAATTTGAACTCGGGACGTAGTGACGAGCGAAATACCGCTAAGCATTTCGTCCAGCATACTAACGATTCTGCCAGCTCGCCACCTTAAATAATAATAATAATAACAATAATAATAATAATAATAATAATAATAATAACTAGCAGAGATACCCGGCCTTGATCAGGATTAAAATAGCATAGACTTTTAGGGTTTTACTTGCTTCAGTCATGTGACTACGGCCATGCTGGAGCCCCACCGTTAGTCGAAGAAATCAACCACAGTATTTATTCTTTGTAAGCTTAGTACCCATTCTGTCAGTGTCTTTTACCAAACCGCTAAGTTGCAGGAATATATTACAGCAACATCAGTTGTCAAACAATGGTGGGGGTACAAACACAAGATACATACATACACGTATATATGACCGTCTTCTTTCAGTTTCCGCGTACGAAACCCGCTGACAAGGTTTGGGCAGCCTGAGGCTATAATAAGCATATATATATATATGGTAGCTGACATACCCGGTAATTACCGAGAAAGCAGGCTTATCCCTTGGGTCCGTTCTTATACTTGTTTCGCTAATCCTGTAACAACTAATCAAAGTACGTAGCCCTTAAAACGGTTTTATTGTATTTATTGAGAATACCGAACTGTCTTACACAAGATTTTGTTTTTAGGAATTCCCTATAAGTTATGAATAACCAAATTGTGAAGTCAGTTATGTAATAACATGAAATTTGTTACTCTATATTAAGAATTCAAATAAAGTAGTCCTGAAAAGGGCTTTAATACGTTCCCAGAGTCTATAGATTTTAGGAGGAAATACTAAAAAGGTATGTATACTAAAATCGTGAAACATCTTACGTAATAACAGGCTAATCAGATATGAGATAACAATTCAAAGTAATTAACTGCGAAAAAAGCTCTTCTACATTCCCAGAGAATATTACCCTCAGCAGCGCTAGTGTTGGTATATTCGTGAATAAGTCACTAACCGAAATAATTAGATCTATTGTTTAGAAGAATACTGTTTACTTGTTTCAGCGTTGTATTGGATAAATTGAGAAAATAACTAAAATACTTCTTATACTAAGAAATAAGCATGCTGAAAATGAATGGGTTATTTTCCCGGTGGTTATTCCAGGAGGGAATGGGTTATTTCCCTTGGAAGCTTAAAAATAATTACTATTTTCAACGAGATTTAACATCCAGTCATAAGTTGTTTCAAGATATTTGACCATTCCAATTGTGGTGGTTTTCTGAGAGAGTTCAAATTGGATCAAGCTACGACATTCTTGGGCTCTGGGAAGGTAGAGACGGGTCTCATCAGTCTGTAGATGGTGAACCTTATTACAAGCCAGCAGCTTACGGTTTTTCCCGTCAAGCTTCTTTAATTCACTGATATTCCAGTTCAACACTTTGGCACTGTAAATAACAACTGGAATTTATGGCTAACACCTGGTTATGTGCATTAAACTCAAATTCCAGGACTTCTCGAATTCTCCTACAACATTCCTTTCTGACCTTCTCTTTTATGTACGCATGCTGAAGGCCAGAACCTTCATCCATTCCTAGGTACTCGCAGGATTGTTCATGTTTGTAACTGTTTCAAAATATAACAACACTGAATTCGAAGTCTTCAATTTTCTTTTCTGAAAATGGCCTTATCATTAATCTTGTTGTTTTTGTTGTTTTATTTTATACGAATCTTTCTGTCTATCCATCTATCTATCTACATTTATATACGACTCACTACTTAATATACTCTTCCTCTTAAAGTCATTCACTGAATTTTTTCCTCACGACACTCTTCCGCTTCTCGCTACTTAACATTTAATATTTGAATAAATCATTTGAATGCATCGGCGAAAACCGGAACCTCCCAAGACTTGGTGTTCTATCCATTCTCAGGCACCTATACTCAATTCCACGAATAGAAATTTTGCTCTCCATTTTTTACCTTATTTCTTAGTTTTTATAGTCTTGCTCTCCATTTTTTACCTTATTTCTTAGTTTTTATAGTCTATCTTTACAAAATTAATAAAATACGCACCCCATTACCTTACCAACTACTAATAAATTTCAGTCAAGTAAAAGGTAGAGAAAAAAAAAGAAAGAAAAATGAAAAAAAAAAGCAAACGCCTTCAATGTCATTTTGACATAAAATTTTTCATTTCATTTCTTTACACTTTCTCGTTTCTTTATCATCTCAATCGATGCTGAACCAATTTTAGACGAGGAATTACAGCACTAATTTAAGGAATACTGCACATAACCAGATTTTGGAAACAAAATTCTTATGCATTAAAAGGAATTATTTTTAGACGCGTTGCAATGATTGCTACTGATGCACTTGTTGTTGTTGTTGCTGTTGTTTTTGTTGATGTGATATAATTAACATTTCCATCATCTGTGTGTCAACATTCCCATGGTGATGATGGATGATCATCATCATCTGCAGCAGCGGTGGTAACAGCAACACCCTCACCATCACCACATCCTTTTCCCGATGTCTTTCAATATCGCACTCTCTTGCACAGACATATGCAACTTCGTACCAAAGAAGTACATCATCATCATCATCATTAACGTCTGCACATTATTGGATATATACATCAAGAGTGAACTTGTTTAGTTTTTACAGAATACTTAATTTAATGCTAGTAAATATTAGTAAAAGTTTTTGATGTGATCGAAGTTCGAAGTTAACCAAATATGATTACGACTGTTCTGAGTGATATCCTAACAACATATATATATGTTAAGTAATTATATATATATATATATATATATATATATATATATATATGTTAAGTAATTTTTTTATATATATATATATATATATACATATATGCTAAGTAATTATATATATATATATATATAATATATATATATATATAATAATAATAATAATAATAATAAATATTAGGGAATAAATCCAAACCTACAGGGAAAAATCAGATTTAGGATTGAATCCAATTTATAGTAAAATATTATATTATATAAATTAGAGACAAAACCATATAAGTAGATATAGACTAAAATGGATATTAGAATATGGATTTTCTACCTTATAAATTAAAGTTAATATTTAACATTATAGTCGATTTCGATATAATCATATTTAATAATAGAGTTTATTATCAGTAAATTATTTTTTTAGATTATATAGATTATTTATATCTTAAAAATATTGATTATATTTTAGATTTGAAACCACCTGAAGAATGTCTACTACTCAAAGATGTGATGAAAAGAAGACATGAAACGATCGTAGTGGATATTAATAATTGTTAAATTTCTAAATTATATAAATTAATTTATGTATTGGATTAAGTCTTTCTTTGTTTGATTTGCATAATAGTGGTTTTGTCTCTAATTTATATAATATATATATATATATATATATATATATAATACACACACAAACATGCATACATAAATGCATATACCTATATTATTTATATAATACTTGACGCACTCACATGTATATGCGTGTGTGTGTATGAGTACCTTTGGAAACCCCCTTTACCAATACATAAAAGAAAATTGGAAAAGATTCCTAGCCGACTGCTTCATCCTCTGGAATGAAAACACAAACTCCTGAAATTCAAAAGACTATTGAACAGCGTCAACCCAAACATTCAGTTTACATTGAAATACAGCCAAAAGGAGCTCCCATTCTTGGATATAGCAATTAAGAAAATAAACCTAAAAATAGAAACAGACATATCCTGCAAAACCACAGACGCCAAACAATATCTATTGTTTAATTCATGCCATCCAAGACACATCAAAACAAACATCCCCTTCAACCTTGCAAGAATGATATGCAGAAGAGTGTCAGAACAAAATACCAGAGACTTTAGACTGCAATAATTCAAAAACACTCTAATTGACAGACACTACCCAGTTCTACTCATTGAGGATCAGACATGCAACACAAATCGACATAGAAACCTTAAGAAAAGTTCAACACAGTAAATGGCTTAATCATTTAAGCCATATACTTCACTATTTTTAGCAACATCAGCCAAAGGATATATTATCTAATGCATCCTTTCTTTTTTACAAAAACACTGCTATGTGTTTGGCCATTCGGCCGCTACTTATTGCTGGTCAACCAATCACATAACCGTTTTCTCATTGCTATTCTCTGAGTAAATATAAATGCTGCTGCACTGGATATGCAGAAAAAATGGATCCCAAACAATATTTTCTCAAACGAATGTATATTTTTTGTAAAGACGTCTATCGTGTGATTTCAGTAATGTTTTTTCCTCTGGCTGTTAGTGATTTTTATCTGTTAGGTCGATATATATATATATATATTTTTATGTGGCTTATCTTATAGCCTTAAATCCTGTCCTCACTTCCCAGTATATTCGCATCAATAGCAAGTAACTTATTTGGCAGAAAACTTTGATTTGGCATCATTCACGTCTCCTTCCATTATAATGGTGGAGTTACTTGTTCTAATTTGTTGTACCCATTGGGGCCAAATATGATTGATAGCGTATTCCGGACGCGAGCGCATCGACTTGAAATGAAAATTCTAAACAATTTTGGCACCATGCGACCTACGTTTTGAATAATGTGCTAACAGAAGTGTCCTAAAAAAATAACAGCAAATCTCCCTCAAACGCCATTCATAGGCAGATGGAGAAAACTGTATAATGTAGTTCCAAAATATTAAAAATGCGCTTCAAAAACGAAAAAACAAGAAGAAAAAAAGGGTGATAAACAGACAGGATGGGTACAACCCTGAAAGTCTTCGACCATTGGCCTCTCAACTAAACTTATCACAGACTTACACAAAAACAAAAATCTGATTGTCGAATACTGGAAAATGACTTAAAATTATAAAGTGCTTCTGTATATCTTAAAGAATTCCGCGTGAATTAGTTTTATGATAAATGAGGACAATATAGGATCTTTGAACTTTCATTTAATTGATGCGTTATATAAAATAAATGATACCTCATTAATGAATAAATAAATTATAAAGTAATTAATTGAAAAGTAATATTAAATGAATATTTATTTAAAACATAAAATATGATTATTCTATCAATGGGATATTAAATATTTCCTTAAATTTGCTCCTTGACAATAATGTACGTCCAACTATGTTAATGTTATATTTGTTGGTTGTCATATTAATTATTAAGAGCAAAAGTGACGAAAAGGCGGCGGAGACAATGTATTGCTTTGTTTAATTAGGACATTGGCGTTTTGATTTCAAAACGGGTTTTGGTTAAAATCAGCTTTCCTTCTTCTAGGGTCGATAAAATGTAGTAAGTCAAGCAATGGTGTCTAATTCATTGTCTATTACCCCCCAAAAATGTGTTGACCTGTGTTAATACTAGAAACTGCAGTCATTCCGAGTTCAAATCCGGCGGAATTCAAATTCACTTTTCCTCCTTTCGAGACGAATATAATGAAGTTTTAGTGAAGTATTGAACTCTGAGGCATCGACTAAACTTTCTCCTTCCGAAATTGCTAAAATTTGTATTATGGTATTCGTCCTTACGAATATCCACGGTGGTGCATTGGCGCAATCGGTAGAGCACTCTACACGATGCCTTGCGCTATTTACCTACGATCCTTTACGTACTGAGTTCAAATTCCTTCTGGCGTAACTTCGCATTTCGATATTACTCTGGTGATAAATGCACAAAGCTATCTTAATTTTCAATAACAGATAAACGAAACAAAATGATCATAAACTAAGACACATTTTGAGATTTTGGGTGAGTTTTATCGCATTAAAAACATTAAAAAAACAACAAAAACAAAACACTAATACATATTCTCCATTGCGACAGTTCAGCAGCGACAGAAACAAAGTAGAAGGAAGAAGAATGAGCAGAATTCACATTAACCATTGTTTGGCACCGACCTCACTGACTCAGTAACTGTCCGTCATTCTGTTGATGGTACAACACATTCTCTCTTCTTCCTCAACATCACTTTTATTGCTATGGCAACCGAACCTATATCATCAGTAGCAACAGTATAATTTACTACTACTTCTACTACTACTACTACTACTACTACTACTACTATTTCGGTCATATTATGCGGAGAAAGTCCCTGGAGAAGGACATCATGCTCGGAATGGTCAGTGGCAAGAGAGGAAGAGGCCGACCAAAAACCCGCTGGCTTGACACCATCAAGAGTAATATCGGAATGGACATAGCCAATCTGAAAGAAGCGGCCCAGGATAGAACTGACTGGAGGACACTGATCCAACGAGTAACCGAGAGTCGACTTCGACTGAGCGGATAGATAGATAGACTACTACTACTACTACTACTACTACTACTACTACTACTACTACTACTACTACTACTACTACTACTACTACTATTCCGCAAGAAAAACAACTGCCTCCCACTTTTGCTTCCCCACTTCATTCCATTAATATGCCTGCAAACATCATTCCCCCACTAAATTCATCCGGCGAAGAAACCAACCAGCTACTCAATCCCACGTCTACCAAGATCTACCTGGTTATATTCCAAATGTTTTGAGGCTTTTTTTTTCTAAGGAGAACTGGTTATAACTGCCCTGGATTCTTGTAATGTTATTTACTCGTTACTAATAAGACGACCTACCAACATTTATTATTCCAGATTGAAATGGACAGTTGTAATAGCATTAACATTTTCCCTGGCGCAAGTGTTTCAAGGACGATAGAGAGAGAGGGTAGATGAGAAGCGAGGAGTGGTGTGGGTGGGAGAGGTGGGTACCGGTAGCTGTTTGTAGATCATTAGTTCCGTGTGTGGTACCATCACTATGGTGTGTCGTATAAATAATCGCAGGGCTGTTAAAGTGAAAAGCATAGCGCAGGGTACTTTGGTAATTACACGGCAGCAAATCATCAGAATGGTCAATGTCTCGTGAGGTCGCTCAGCGGTGAACAAGGTCACCTATGCTGAATCGCCAGCCAATTTTGTCTAGTAACAAGCATAGCGCTGGCTTGCCGGGCAATGGCTGATCGGTTAGACTGGTTTGTTAAGAATAAAATGAATTACATCTTCAAAATTGAGGTGCGTCTTCCGCGATGCAGCATGTATCATGCCGCAATATATGTCACAAAATCCGGGCAAGTGGTCATGTGAGCTGGAGAAGGACCCTTGATCCTTTTTTTTTTATATGATTATGAGTGTGACTTCTCACATCTAGTCATACGAATTTCACGTTCTTGGTCAACGGTCTGAATGTGAAGGACACACACACATGCACGCACACACGCACGCACACCCACACATACGCCTCTCAAGCCATCCTTGTTTAGCAGAACAGGTAAACACTTTAATCATTGAAGAGGAAAAATAAGGCTGTGAGTTGTCACCGTACTACTCAGTCACAATCACATTGCTCAAACTAAATGGTTTTCAGATAATTATAATTTCAAAATTGTTTGGCCCGTGCACCTTGAATAGCATAGAAAACAAATCTAATGCTATCATGCCGTTACATTAAATTCATTTAAAGTTTTAGCCTCGCTACGTTCCTGCCTTGCTGTGTGCTCATTATGCAGAGGGTGCCTGTGAATAATTTCCTTAATTTTTTCTCCTGGATAAAACCAGTTATCATTAAACACCGGATGCAAGGGTGCATTTACAAGAACATGCTGGCGTAATAACAACGTCCATAAAAATTTATGCATAGCAGACTAATAATTGTTTGTGTGCGGAGATTTAAAGAAAACATAGGCGCAGGAATAGCTGTGTGGCTGTGTGGTAAGTAGCTTGCTTACTACCACACGGTTCCGGGTTCAGTCCCACTGCATGGCACCTTGGGCATGTGTCTTCTACTATAGGCTTATGAGTGGATTTGGGAAACTGAAACATGCCCGTCGTATATATATATATATATATATATATATATACGACGGGCATGTTTCAATTATATATATATATATATATATATATATATATACATAAATGTATGTGTGTGTGTGTGTGAGTGTGTGTGTCTGTGTGTGTGTCTGAGTTCCTCCATCGCTTCACAACCGATGTTAGTGTGTTCACGTCCCTGTAATTTAGCGGTTCGGTAAAAGTGACTGATAGGATAAGTACAAAGAATAAGTCATGGGGTCGATTTGTTCGACAGAAGGCGGTGCTCCAGTATGGCCACAGTGAAATGACTGAAAAGAATAAAAGAATGAAAGAATACGAAACGTTATTAAATGGAACTGTAAACCCAAACTTTATGCATTTTTTCTTCCTAAATAAATTATTGTTATTTTTTTTGGGATACTTTGATCGTATTTTCTTTTGTGTCAAATGTCACATCCAAACACAAATGGCTGCATTAATAAAGTGCTTATTGTTTGCAATGCTTAGGAGCATTACAATTGGTTGGAAAAGAATAAAGGAGGGAACAGAAGCCGCAATAAATCAAGGAACGAAAAACAGCAATGAGACTCAAAAGTGCGATGCGCTAAAACACAAAAAGTGAGACCCCAAGAACAGTCAAAGAGGCATGAAGAGGAAAAGACGCTTCTCATGAGTAGTGTTGGTAGATTCTTGGAAGCGTGAAAGTTTTGAAGGATGCCATGTACTAAGAAGTAATTAATTTCATGCTTCGACACTTCTAAAGGTGAAAAACAGTTTCCAAAAGTCATGGGTGCTGCATCGTGTCAAATACCCTCAACAAACCAAGTGTTAGCTTGAATATATAGCTTCATTCCCTCACGGCGTTAATGAGAAATTTCTCCATACCATCGGCTAAAACATGCATAAAGCTTACATCAGTAAACTGGGAAGCGTATCAAGAGAATGTGCTAGAAAGCAGAGTTTTATGAGAACAACTAAGTAATTATACAAATCTATAGATTCAGGAATAACACGAGGGATTGCTCACTACGACTGAAAGGACTTGGGAACGGTTGAAGCGGTGGATGAAAAATGTTTAAGAAATACATTACTACTTTCCAAACTGAACCGAAATTAGGCATAACGGCTATTAAGAACTCTGACAGCTTCTACACAGTTTAGGTTAAGTGAAGCCAATGGCATAAAGTAAACAAAGATATACACGCTAAATTCTAAACGAAAATATTGCATAACTACAGAAGGTAGCTAGCACGAATGATGACGATGACGTTAATCGTTAAACGACAATAATAGCCCCGAAAGTCATGTTAGAACAGAAATCCTGGTGTTTAGACAATTGCGAAGCAAACATAATCCTTAAAGATCACAAGGAGAAATTCGTCACAGAAACACCAATAAAGGCTAATAAACCCCTTTGAAAGTGTTCTGGATTAAGCTATCAACTATCTACTGAACCGCAGAAACGGCAAAGCTTGAAAAGCAGCTCGGATACAACAATGAAATAAAAAAAAAAAAGGTTGTTGGCTCGTTTAATAAACATGCGATCAAAATAGATGCAAATTCTCAGTTCAGCATTATCGAAATATTGATTTCAAAACCGTTCCTCGCAAAATCCCATGAATTTAGAATAAAACAATCTATCTGTTGCGGCAGTATAGATATAATTCTACATATCAGGAATTCATTACATTTTGACAGAGACCCTGCATAATTGCAAGGCGATTATGAGTGATTCTATGTCACGATGGGCTATAACTGATTGAGGAGAAGCCGGCTGTTATGCACCTTTAAGCATACCATGGACCTATCTAAATGCATATTTATAAAACACACAGACTTCTACAACGATGTTGTTCTAGTTGTGCTCAGAAATGTAAACGGACGCATAAAATAAGAAAACACATAATCGATACCTGTAATAGATTGGAAATTGATATTATTTTAACAACTAAACTAAGACGCGTTTATTATTTCCTTGACGTCAAACCATACACAAAATGAAAAAAAAAAAGCTTTGTTATATTTACAATCCTATTACTCAAGATCAACAACCGGAACACCTATTTACGAATTTAGAGTGAGATGCTCGAGAAATATGGTGTAAAATATTACAGGTTGGCTACCAGTCGTTCAACACATTGTGTCACCTTATTGTATCACAGAATACATCATAGCTCTTCTGAATGCTTATAGCCCCGTTCTAGTTTCAGTCTTTGCGCTGAAGCTATTTTGGGAACCTCCTCTAGGGGTTTTGTCGGATCCTATCACCACCATTACATATTTGAGCTTGCTACTTTGGTTTATCGAACTCTATCTTCTGATTGATTGGGGTATTCATTGGTGCAAGGGGATACGAGCACAACACACTCTTAAGTATATAACAAGACTACAAACACTAGAATTAACACATAATACGATACTTTGGTTAAGAATTTTGCTCCGTAAATACTTCGTTTACGATGCAAACCAACTTCGAGGCATCAGAACGAAATGTCTTGGGGCAGAAACTAGAAAATGCTAGTTTTGTTGAAAATAGTCCGTTAACTGAAACTGCATGTTTTTGTGTTGTCTTGATATTTCACCTTAGATATCACCACTACCAGGTCCTTGGGTGGCCTTCACGAATGCTTTATGCTTGATTCATTCGAACAGGATATTCAACCCCCAAAAGAATAACTCAATATTCTGACACACTATTACTTCCTTAAATCATAATTCTGTGTTTCCTTCTTTCGTATATTCTTCTTCAGTTTCTACGAACTGAAGGTAAAGAACAAAAAATGGCTATTGTTGTCATTCTACATTATCTGATTAACCATTAAATATAAAGAATAGGAACGCAATAAATATTTCATTTTATTGGTCTGTGCCGAAATGGTATAAGAACAGATTTCGGAGAACTGAACAAGAGAAAGATAAACAATAAACTCGGAGAGAAATCAATGTTCATGGCTGTGTGTGTGTGTGTGTGTGTGTGTGTGTGTGCGCGCGCGTGAGTGTGTATGTGTGTGAGAGAGAGAGAGAGAGAGAGAGAGAGAGAGAGAGAAGTGCTTCGTGCACATGAAGTGGGAAGCAAAAAAAGTGTTTGTAAATATATAAGGGGGTGGAGGGATAGAAAGAGAGAGAAATATGGAGAGAGGAATATATTACATGAGAATATTCTTAAAAAGAAAGCAGAACGCACGCTGTATTTACTGGTGATTATTGTTGAATTTATTGATAAAAATATTATATTGAAGTATAAAAGAATAAGGCAACATGCTTGTATTATAAGAAGAACGGAGGAGAAGAGCAAAGATCTGAAGTTCAAAACGTACGAAAATGTCGACAGAACAGCTTATAGCAAGGATTGAAATACAATCCTTTCTATTGCTAACCTGAAATAACAAATTAGTAATGCCATTTCATGAAAACATTGAAGAGATAAATAAATTCTAGGAAAAAGAGTATTATGTTTACACCTGTTGTTTCTTATAAAATCAGGTTTCCTTTGTGACGAAACTCAAAGCGATGGACACACTTATAGCTAGAGTTGCTGTATAGAATGGAAAGACGAAGAGTACATATGACTTTTGTGTGCCCTCCAGACTGAAATGGTTGGGGTAAACAATGTCTGCAGGAAAACAATATGCTTTCATATGGAATGCAATATTTAAGTAGACCAGTCATCCAAACACTGAATATATCTTTATGAAAGAATTTCTCAAGGAGTGTATTGGTTATTGATACGATTTTCCCTGGCAATAAATATCCTGATGATAAACAACATGAGAACGAGAGAAACGCTTATGCTTTTAGCTGGAAAACTGTGCATATAGTAATCAAGTGTGTAGGTGGAGGAATGAAAATCATAGTAAAAAAAAAAGCTAAAAAGACGGTAGAGGTAAGTAGGTACAAGTGATTGCGTTGTACGAAAATAAAATATTGTGGATGAGCGTATTGTCGAAGATAAGAACTTGTATAGCTGCTCTCCAATTAAGCTTCAGATTAATGTTTACGTGTATGTGTGTCTGTTTTTTATGTGCTTATACTGACCTCTCATTTAGTCTCTTATTCCATTGCCATACTTACGTGTATATGTATGGATGATATATATGATATATCCGGTTCGATATTATTTCCTTATTGCCGTATCATTAAAACGGTTCTTTGTTTACCAGAAAGGCTACTTAGACTTTACTGACGGTTCTATTAGATTCGTTTATTGCCTTGATCAACATAGAAATTTATAATTCATTCGTGGCTAATATATTCTTCTATATTTCATCACCGAGAGACATCTAATAAAGATATATAAATGAACTACCTGAATTCGATTCCATTTAACAAGAAAATAATCTCAAAGGATTCTCTCACTAAAAGCTTTTAGATTATCAAAACTTTAAGAAACTAATATTATTTCATACAAAATTTATCGCTTAAAGGTGTACTCCAAAGTTTTTCAAACTATATTTATCAATATATATATAACCAATTCCATGTTTCAAGTTTGTAATATACTGCGACCTTCTTTGGAAGAGAATTGAAAAAAAAATTTACATATTTCTTTATACGTGTACATACACACACACACACACACACACACACCACACACACACACACACACACACACAAACAAACAAATAAATAAAGAATATATTTCACAGGCAAACATATTCAATATTTTGTGATTGCCGTGCCGGTAATATAATAAATATGAAAATGTTCGTGCACTGGTTATTGGTGTAAAATCCATGAATTTTGTAAATTAATTCATTCGTTTTTATACGACATAGCTTCATATTTTCAGGATCAGAATAATGGAATACATAATATATATTTGCACTTCAATACACATAATCATTACAAAACAGAACTTCAAACAAAACCAAAATATACGTTTGCTGCGTGTTAAAAGCAAATACCGAAATATTAAGTTTTTGATTAATGCAAGTGTAATTTAATATTGAATATTTAGAGGAGGCACACGCATAAAAGCACCATTTCAGTAAAAATATGTTTTCATCTTTCCCAGATGATAACATTAGTACGGTTGATATACTGCGGTCGCTTCAATAGCAAATAACACTTGACTAGGTTGCAATTACTTTTTAATAAATTAAAATTGTTGTTGTTCTGGTTGTTGTTATTTAGTCCTAGGCTGGCGAAGAAGGAGCGGACTTAAGATCAAAGACATACTAAACGTGACCATCCTGTTATTTGGGAAAGCTTATCTTTAATTGCATCGTAAAATATTTCTTTGCTCTGTCACTGGCGCTTACCAGTCTTTCAGCCGCGGCCATGCTGTACCAGCACAGATTCTAGCTTGGTGTATATTCTGTTTATCT
Source organism: Octopus sinensis (assembly GCF_006345805.1). Classification (NCBI taxonomy): domain Eukaryota; kingdom Metazoa; phylum Mollusca; class Cephalopoda; order Octopoda; family Octopodidae; genus Octopus; species Octopus sinensis. Next base: position 7,198,705 of record NC_043007.1, on the reverse strand, counting down.
ACATTGACGGACCTGCTTAGTTATGGAACATAAAAAAACAACCCAACCGAGTACATATATACAAATATATATATCACAGGCAAACAGACAGACACACACACAGACATATATACATACATGTAATGAGCTTCTGCAAAATTCTCATCTCCAAAATTACACTAACGCACTCAGAAGATCTTTGTCACGAAGTGGAACGAAACTCAGAACTCAGTGACTTCCTGACTACAAAATTCTTCATTGGAAGGAGATGAAATAAAACAATACATCATCAATGTAATATGCTTATTTAGATGAGTTTGCAGTTTGCATCAGTGCAAAACCAAATATGAGTGCATTTAGTACGCGTTCGGTTCCCGCTTGGTGATATTTTATGAAAATGTCTTTGTAAAGATGAAACATGAATATCATAAGTACTTCTATAAGTTAAGGGTACCAAGTAATAAATCATCACTTTTGCATTGTTGCGGTATCTTGGATCAACATTGAACGAACAGACATGATGAAAAACCCATCAACAGAGACATTTCCGCCAGTTTAGGAGTATATACGACTATATTATCTAAGGTGTCCTGCCTGATTTTAAGGCGGTCATATTATGATGTAAGAAATATTTAACTGCTATTTTTAGGAGATCGAAGGGCAATATAGTGTTTTCTTTGTCGGCACGTTAGATCAGTGCTTACTTCATTATTCTTTCACGGATCAATTCACTGGCGTCGGTCATTGAGGAGCAACTGGGAAATTATTGATATGACACTATCGAAAAACAATTTCATTTCACTGTCTAATCCATTACTCTTTGCTATTGCAACTACTCTCTTTAAGAATGTTCTGTGAGCGATAATTTTGATATTGTGAATTCCATTCAGTCTCTACCAACATTTCAGGTTTTTAATACAAGAATATGTTACAAATGTTACAAATTGCTTTTCAACTCATAAAAACCCAACTGAAAGACATTCAAAACTCGACAGGACGGTAATTTTTCAGAAGGTTTGCGCTTTTGGGATGTCGAGTTGGTGATAGGGAGTTTTACAGTTACCTATAATATGATGTAAATTTGACCCCTATTTCAAGGCAGTTAAACGATCACCGTGTCACCCTTCTTTACTTTTATATAATTGCATTGTTTGACCAGGAAAACACATGCATTGTCTCCTTAATGAAGGGACAAATTTAAATTGTCGCTCACAGACCTTTTTTAAAGAGAGTAGTTGCAATAACAAAGAGAAATGGGTTAAAAAGTGGAATAAAATTGTTTTTCGAAAGTGTCATACCGAGAGAATGTCGTTATCTGCGTTTGATGCTCGCTGCACTTAAAACAATTAGCGAAGGCACCATGTATGCCACCACATCCTACTCTTTAGCGAGTGACGGTTATGTTTTTGCTTTTAATCTGAGTTTTACTAAAATCCTTGTAAATTTTATGCTTACGTTCACAAAATATACTACTTTGAGACATATTGCTTTTGAAAATCTTTTTAAAGTTTGTTTACGTAATGCAAATATAATTTTTTGACATATTGTATATAAATGAGCCACTCTAAGTTTATTTAAAATTCAGTATGTAAATAAAACTTAAGATAATAACACTACGCGCACGCAGACACACACAACCTACAACCATTCACTTTTTATCGGACACCACACATTATACTCACAAAATCATATTCGCGCTCGGTTTTTGTGCACAAAATTGAAATTCCATAATTAGCATTCAGATTCATTTTGAATTAGCTGTTGTTTGTTAATCGATTCATTTTAAAGCTTTGACAACTAACCTTAAATTTCTTGTATAATTTACAGTTGGTGGGTTACAACGAGAACGGCGAAGTATTCATCAGTTTCCGGTGAAAGAGTAATGCACCATTTCGAATCACGATTAGCGAACAATGTCTTTTCTCTTAAGAGAGTCATTCGATAGAACAATGAAGAACAATGACCATTAAAATCTGACGACTACTCTTCTTTAGTTTTCTCTTGTACTCAAGATTAAGATCAAAATTAAAGTTAAGCCATCAATCCCGAGCGAGTATCACGTGATAAATCTTATCCTGTCTTCGCTTATTGTTTTAGGGGCCTACATCGTCAAGAACAGGTAATAGACATCCTCTAAGGACCCTCACCTTTGACACAGTGAAACATTCAGAATGAAAAGACAGGGGTTTGCATAAGTACCCGGCCGGTACTCATTACAAGTGAGGAGATTGACTGCAAAACGTGAAATGAAGTGACCTGCTCGTGGACACAACACGTTTAAGGAATAAAAGCATAACCTTACGGTCATAAACCGCAAGGCTCGTTCCCCAATTAAGTTAAAAATCATATTGTTATAAAAAATATCAGAACAGTGTAATCGCTACATTTATTAAACAGCCTCGCTCGTTAGAGTGTAATAAATTCACACCTTCATTTCGAATTTGCATTAAAATCCTCAACATCGCATATATTCCTGAATTTCGTTGACAGAAATATAATTATATCGAATTTTATAATTTCGAGTTTTATCCCAATACGCGGCACACTGGAGAGGAGCTACGGGTCGACTAATGTCTTATATATATATATATATATATATATATATGTATGTATGTATACTTTTCGTTGTTTCAATCATTTGACTGCTGCCATGCAGGAGCACCACCTTTAGCCGAAGAAATCAACAGCAGGAGTTATTCTTTGTCAGTCTGGATCTTATTCTATCGTTTCTTTTGCCGAACAGGTAAGTTTCGGGGACATAAACGCACCAACATCTGTTGTCAGGCGATGGCAGGGAGACACACACAAATGTATATATATATATATATATATATATATATATATATTATTGGTGACGCCATGGGCTCTTAGGAGCACAGTTCGATTTGTTTTTTGCTCCGCCTCTGTTCTGTTTTTGTTTTTCCAACGGATTTCCTTCTTTCTTCCTGAAGAGAAAGACACAATATGGTCCCATTATTCAATCGGATTTTGGTAATTTGTGCCTTTCGAAACACGTGTAGAATGAAATAAAACGATTTCTGTTCAATCTGCGTTCAGCTCCATTTCTTCAATTCACCAATAATGTTTTAATTTCAATTATCCGCACCAACGCACGGTTGCAACGCCAGATGGTAGTACCTCCAACCGTGCTGTTTACTGCTGTGATTTTTGCTACTAAGGTATCGGTTAAACTTTTGATTAATCTACTACAAGATTATTCATCTTTCTATTTCACATTATATATATATATTATATATATATATATATATATATATATATATATATATACACTACTAATATAGGATGAAGTCTTTTACAGAAAATAATTTCATCAAAAGTGGTAGCATATTAAAATACCTTTAAAGGTTAAAATTATAAACAAGGGCAAAAGAAAATTATTTCCATGCCAATATGCTGATAACAGACCTTTAAATTGTCAATTGACGATTTATAAGTCTGTTATCAGCATATTAGCATGGAAATAATTTTTATTTTGCCCTTGTTTATAAGTTGTATATACACGACGGGCTTCTTTAAGTTCCGTCAACCAAATCCACTCAGAAGGCTTTGGTCGGCTCCAGGCTATAGTAGAAGATACTTGTCCAAGGTTTCATACAGTGGGATTGAACCCAGAACCATGTCTTTGGGAAGCAAACTTCTTACCTCATAGCCACGCGTTCGTCTATTTATGTGTGTGTGTGTGTGTGATAGGTTAGGCTGAAATACACTTGACCCTGGGTTCGCCGATTAGAGTCGAAGAGGGTATACATAGTGTATATCTGAAAACTTCACATACACACATATATATTGTGTGAGAGCGGGCGTTTTGCTGTGGCGCAGATGGATGGTTACAATCTAGTTACTAAACAAGCAAAAAAAAAAAAAAAAAAAAGGACATAAGAATAAATGAATTTGGCGATATATAGCAGAAATATCGGTCGGTGGTATGCAGCTCGGATATTCAAATCTGTTTATAAACATTTAGCAAATAAATACGTTTAATTCTTTATCTAGGACATTACTTTCCAGCTCAACATTTAAAATTATGTCTTGTACCGAATAAGATAAAGGTGAATATATTTCTACAAAGCGAGTTACTAAGGAGCGAAAGTGGGAAACACCATAATCTGGTGGTTCTACCAAACATAAAGTAAAAGAAGTAAAAATTCCTGAAATTGAATACTTCACATTGCAGCAATAATGTTGGTTGAAAATCTGCGTGGAGCCGTTCATATATCTTCTAAACTGTTCTAAAAACCTCACGATAATAGCAAACCAGATGAGAAAGTGCTTTACTAATGCCTGGAAAGATTTAAAAACCCATTGTTAGTAACTATAACAGATAAGGAAAAACGATACATAGAAGAAAGACCTGAGCTAAGACTAGATATGAAAAGCTTAATCGGAAAGTATTAGAACGAGTTATATGTAGTATGGAAGGACACAGTTTAAAGATCCGTTTTCATTCAAGATGTGTAATACACTCACGGTTGGATATTACAGTCAAATCTCCTTTGAACCATATTCTAGAGAAGAACACATCAGGTAATGTGTTCCTGGATGAAAGAAATATAAAGACCGATAGGTTAGGCTGAAATACACTTGACCCTGGGTTCGCCGATTAGAGTCGAAGAGGGTCGATGCAAAGGCTGCAACAACCAAAAAAAAATCCGGTGCTACCATAGCAGCAACGGCGACACTAACTACTGCAACAGCAACAACAGGGGGCGAAATGGCCCAGTGGTTAGGGCAGCGGATCGCGGTTTCGATTCCCGGACCAGGTGTTGTGTGTGTTTATTGAGCGAAAACACTTAAAGCTCCACGAGGCTCCGGCAGGGGGTGGTGGCGATCCCTGCTGTACTCTTTCGCTCCAACTTTCTCTCTCTTTCTTCCTGTTTCTTTTCCCCGACTTCCTACGCAACCGCTGAGCTTGGATACGCATTCATCCATCCGTCGATGCTCTCGGTGTCGGTGGTTGACTTGCTCTGTATTCTGCTGGTCTTACGAATAGCAAAAGGAGCACGTTTCGGACTTCTCCCACTAGAGAGGCGCGATCTTGCGTGCTCTGGGACGAAGACCGCTTCGCTTAACAGCAACAGCAACAACAACAAAAGAAGCGGTCATATTTAGTACTGATGTGCAATCTAGATTAAGCTGATGCTAGAACACATCTCCATGAAGACACAAAACCTATATAGAAGCTCATACACACACCCGTAAGACAGTGATAAATACATACACACACACACACACGCACACGCACACGCACACGCACACATTGACAAATTTTAGCGCTGCTCACCGACCAAAATATCTGATTTCGAAACAAGACCTAACAAAATGGGCAACCGAATATAACTCATAAAAGTATTCTCTCCTGTTCTACAATAGTAAGACAATTGCAGTCAATACGTCAGTTATTTTCTTTCAGCTTCATTCCCCCCCCACCCCAGGAATGGCCATTCAGGTATCCTGCCATTCATACAATCATTGGAGTGTAATGTACGACGTTAATTTCCTTGCCTCTTCTGTAAAAGATATAGCTTATAAGACCAAAATAATTTCCTTCTTCGTCTAATGCTTGTATAATGCATATGCACATCGGCCAATTCTTTCTTTCTTTCTTTCTTTTTTTCCTTCTTTCTTTCTCACACACACTACAGGCATGTACATACATACATACATACATACACACACACACATACGTATATACATACATACATACATACATACATACATACATACATACATACATACATACATACATACATACGTACATACATACATACATACATACATACATACATACATACGTACATACATACATACATACATACGTACATACATACATACGTACATACAGACATACATACATACGTACATACATACATACATACATACATAGATGCATGCATGCATAAACCGCAACCCGGAGCGACAAGTGGCGTATTTGACGTGGGAGTCTATTTATCGAAAATACGATGAATACTATCTCCAACTTTGGAGACAGAACTATCAGCCCTGTCAAATAAATGGTTAATCTTGAGATGAATTAACAGAGGGAGCATTTTATCCACGATCGTGGTGGAGAATACTCGGTCTATTGTACGTTACGAGTTCAATAAAGGCAGTAACGCAACGGAAAGTGTGAAAAATATTAATGCAGAATGCGGGGATCGGACAATAAGCGTAAACCAGTGTCAAAGGTGGTTCCAGAAATTCCGAGCCTGAACTACAGACTAGAAGACGAGTCTCGTCCTGGAAGATCTGTAGTGCTCGACGAGGACGTCTTGCAAATCCTTGGGGAACAAAATGCCATCGTAACTGTTGTGGAACTAGCAGAGAAGCTTGGATTTGTTCAGTCAACCATTCATTGACCCCTGCGTGGCATTGGAAGAGTCAGAGCAAATTGGGTTAATGGGTTCCTCACAAACTTTCTAATCGCGTGCGGAGAATGAATATGTGCTCTTCTTTACTGTCACGTCTCACGAATGGGTCCTTTGTTTTTTTGACCGAATGGTGACTGGTGACGAGAAATGGTTACTCTATAAAAATATCAAGTCTCGAAGACAGTGACTAGGGAAAGGAGTAACACCAGCAGCGCAGGCTAAAGAAGGTATTCACCTACGTAAGGTGTTTTTACCTGTTTGGTGGGATATAAATGGTTTTGTCCACTTTGGACTTTTAAACCCAAACCAAACGATAAGAAGATCTACTGCAAGCAGCTTGAAAGGAAAACGACCAAGTTTGGTTTCAAGATGAAATACGTTCTTCCATCAGGATAATGCTCAGCCACATACAGCGAGGATGACATCCCAAAAGCTGGGGCAGTTTGA
>NC_043007.1:7149390-7186890 GCF_006345805.1 Octopus sinensis | reverse complement strand
TTGCAGCGGTCCTTCAGTTTTTTGAGCTTTATAAAATCAACTCGGAATGTTGGGCCTCCAATAAGAACTTTCGCAATACCCAAAAGTCAGAAACTTTTCAGGACCTCCTCGTATGTCTCTAATATGCCCTTTGGTATGTGAAGGTAAAAGGTCGTGTGGCGTTTTTCTGGATTTTAATGCTCAAATTCCGCCGAGGTTATTTAACTTCGCTCCTCTCCTCGGAGCACAAAATATAACGTAGCAGTCAAGTACTGAGGTTTATGACACCGACTAACCCCTTCCCTCAAAATTGTTAAACGTGCATCTACATCTGGAAAATTTCTGCTCAAATATGACATTAACGAATGTAGTGTTCTTGCAATTGGTTGCGACACATTTTTATCGTTTAAGAAGCAATTGAAAATAGACTCATCATTAAATTCTCTCAATTGGCAATCCATATATATTTCAATATACCAACCTTAAATCAGTGTTCTGCTTCAATGAAGGAAATATACATGGTCACCGGACGCTCAGCGAAACTGTAACGAAAGAAAGAGCAAATGTAGTGACAATTTAAAATATAATATTCCACCATTTTCAGTTTCGTCATCACTACAGATACATAAAACCTCGTACAGACGAATTCATTTAATATGTATAAGCGTAGAATGTACGATAGGATAGAGATTACATATATTTTGGTTTCATGTTAAGAAATGAAGGAAAAGATCCTAGTTTCTTAAGTTTCTAAGCCAATCACAAGGAAAAAGGCGCTCGCCTCCAATATAATCAGAACAGCTAAATATATTATAAGATACATATTTATATATACTAAATAAATTTGTTTCTTTTGAGAAAGTAGAACTTGGACCATACAGAGCAATAAGAGTAGCGTGTAGAATATTGGGTTAGAAAAACCTTTGTCTGGGAAAAGTCAAGGATGCTCGTAGGATTCGAACGCACATCTGTAAACATGACAGGCATTCTATCATTACATTTCTTCACCGATTTGAGAAGCTTTGTTCTTATCACAAGAGCTGCATCCCGTTTATATCTTCGGAATTTAGAAACTTCAAGAGACATGAAATGAATTCGTTTTCTAGTTACAGTGGAGCTCTAAACATGTATTTATTTACCCAGTCGCATGTATATTAGCTTTAATGATATCTTCTGCGCTTATGTTCCACGATGAAAATGCTTCCCGTAGTCTTGGAGAAAGTTTAACCATAAACATTACTCAACTGTACTTTATAGAAATATATTGAAATGCTTATTCTGAATTGTTCTAACGTTCGAAATGTTGTATTAATAACAGACAGCACACTTTTAAAGACTATTTCAGCCGAATGCGTAATTCAGTGGTTTTAATGCCTTTAACTACAGGTTTCGCTAATTTGCCATCACTGGTTATACGTGTATAATCACAAACGTAAAGTAAAAAGTAATCTATTGATATATATAAAAGAAATATCCTACTATAATAATTTCCCCTCTAATAGATAATTATTTGCACAACCAGAACTTCAAGACACATTTCTGATATTCTCATTATTTATTATGTAAACTATTATCTCCGTATCAATTCCTAAATATAGACGCCAAATATGACAAATTGGCTTATACGAGATATTCAGGTGAACAGAACTGCTTCTGTTATATACTCTTCGATGCCTTTAAACTCTGCTTATATAACAAATGGGAGATTGATCTTTTAGAGATAGAGTCTCATAGCAAATAATACTGAGAAAGTACTTTGTTAATATATAATAGTTTCATAATTCATCATCCTGTTCTAAACTTTCGCTACAAAGATATTGGTAATATCAGTTATCAATATGCTTAGCAGAATTATGTCACATCTCAGTTCGTCCCTGTACTATGGAGAGACGCTCTTTATATTTTGATATATGGAATATCTACCTTATTATTAAGCCAAAAAGCAAATCATCGATAAATATTAATGTGAAAATATTGCCAGATCTCGTTATTGAAATTTCATCGAAAATGGCTTTATGGTTGGGATTTGAATTTGAAAATAAAGTCCCGTATTCCACGGGTACTGCGAAAAACAGTTGAAAATTGTAATAAATTAACGATAGTGTCAATTTCAATTCAAATCGAAGTCAACTTTGCATAATTGGGTTGATAAAATAAAGAATCAGTCAAGTACTGGATTGATTTAACTAACTCCAGACTTGTTAGCACACCGGACGAATAGCGGTATTTTCTGGCCCCCGCTTCCCTTAAAATCACTGATTTTGTGCCAACATTTGAAACATTTGTTTTGCCATTCTTGGATTCTTCAATTTTCTCTTCTGAGATATTTCCTTCGTGCAAAAAAACCCAAAAACCCCACAAAATCAAGAACAGCCACTCAACGGAATAAACAAACCAAAATGTTGTGTCTTCGACAAGTAGTTTTTATGACAACAGTTTATGATGTGAAACAGGAAGGTCCATAAACGATAGGAATGACACTGGTATATTACTGGTACAAATTTATATAACTCTTAACGAGGAATGATATTGTCTAAGTAAGGGCAAGTAATAATTGCCCAACGTAAGTTTTTGTGTAACGTAACCTTTCTGCCATCCTGATTCTGATGAATATTTCCAAGGCCTCCGCCAGAGAAGGTTTCTCATGCATCTACAACTGAGAGTCCCCGCACCACCTGGCTGCAGTCCCGGGGAAAGTTCTTTTGTGGTGTGTGAAGGCCTGAATGTGTCCATGCAACCAAATATCCTCTCTCCCTGTCATTCATATTGTCTAAAGAAAGAGCAAAAGCTGACGGGGCTTGCATCACTCTCTTCACAGGCGAACTGACATCGCAATGAGACGAAACAAATACCATACCACACCACATTCTCCACAACTCTCTATTGGTTCTGTCTATGTACCGTTCTGGCCTCTAATTTTTCCTTTCAGTCCCAGAACGATGCAAAATATATTTAATCACGGCAATATTTGAACTCAGAACGTAAAGAAACGGAACAAATATCACATTTTCCCCAACGTTTTAATGATACATTGAAGGATAAAAAATATAGCTGAACTCGGCTGGATTTGAACTCGGAACATACAGAACCGAAACAAAGACATCAGAGCATTTTGTTTATTGCTAATCAACTATCTCCACATGTTTCTGTCAATCTGCTACCTTTAATGAGAAAAAATCACTACAACATACTGTATGGAAGAATGTTCCGAATACACCTGTTACCATTAATCAACCTGCTTTTGAATTGGAATGATATTGTTACAGAAACATAGATTACATCCCGAGTATTCTATATGGCAAGACGGAAAGACGCAACGTTAACAATGTTCCATACTTTGGGAGGGAAAGGAGATTACAATAGTTTAGGAGGAAGGAGAGAAATCGATTGAGAATCTGCATTACATGAAGGTGCAGTTGTTACGAAGATATTAATGTTATCTGACTTATTGCTGACTTGTCTATTTTAATCCGTGTAGTGTCAGTACACGCACATACAAACACACATACACACACCTACACACGCACACAAACACACACACTCATTTACGCACGCAAACTCACACTTTCGCACCCGCTCGCCCGCAAAAGTACATATATACAAAGGAATATATTTTATTACATGCTTACATATAACTAATTGGTATACACAAACACACACACTCACACGTACTCACATACGCAGAATATATATATATATATATATATATATATATATATATGTGTGTGTGTGTGTGTGTGTGTGGCAACGCAGTTCTTTTCTGTGCATTTGCTGCGAATACATAAGCATTCCAGTGAAATTGCTAACTAAATTTGGCAAAAGGTGGAAGACGTGTACATGCGTGTGAATATGAGAATGAAGAAGAATGGGAAGAAAATTGGGTACGTGAGAGAGGGAGAGGGAGAGAGAGAGAGAGAGAGAGAGAGAGAAAGAGGGAGAAAAGGGAAAGAGAGTGAATGAGAGTGAATGAGAGAGAGAGATGAAGAGAAAAGATTAGCGAGAATGAAGGAAGATGTTGCAGAGATAAAAGACAGTACTATTATTCCTGATGTTTTATGCATATTATTGATTTCTGGTAAAAGCAGTGGGGGTCACGTTAAAAGTAGAGCACTGGTCTAAACACATTACTGTTCTTAGTTACATCCCTTGATGTACTTAGTCCAAATTATATATATATATATATATATATAATATATATATATATATAATATATATATATATGTATGTACACTGTAGGCAATTGAAAACCTTCGATGAGAACCTGATACTTTTCTTCCTGCAATGATAATCCTATTTCTCTGTCAATGATATTGGGTTGTTAAATGACAAAGGTAAAATATACCGGATTTGTGAAAAAGATGAAATGAAATTCAACCAAGTTAATAACATAACACCAAAAGATATTGAGTGTTTTCGCTGCTGTTTAGCTTATGGTCAGCATTGATTTTTGCAAACTTCCAATAAAAGGCATTGCTTCCAGTATTTTTGCAGATAGCTAAAACTATATTGTCCACTGAAACCATCTTCTTCTAAGAAGGTATAATGAGATTTGAACGAAATTGAACAGTATTACTTGTAGAATAAGAAACGTGGAAGAGGCAGAGTTCCACAAAGATTCTGTGAGAATCAACTCAGAAATTCCTTCGCTTTAGAACTTAAATGAAAGGGAAAGTTTCCGACGAGAATTTGAGTAAAATGACATAAAGTATTTCACCAGTCAGTCCATCGGCTCTTTACCATCAGTCCATTGGTCAAGCATTTTACCTATCAGTCCATCTACAACGCACATGTACGAGGACATAAATCTTACAATCTTTAATTGATCACATTGTCTCGGCTTCGAGCGCTGGGGGTGCGCTTAATTAAATCGCACTCAAATTTGCTGTAAATATATATGTTTGAAATTGGGGAGATTAGAGGGAAGAAAATTCAAATCTGTACAGATTTTAATGTAGAATATATCGGAACGAATATAAACATCAGAACCAATGATGTTCGATGTACAACTATTTCCGCTATTTTACTTTTCAAAAACAAATAAATAAATGAAAAGGTAATGATGATGGAATTCACAAATATGTGTGAAAACTTTTGCTGTATGAAGCAAACAATATTGTAGTGAATGATGACCTTTGGTTAAATGGATCTTCATCTTACTTACGACACACTTTTGAGTTACAAAATCTGTCGTGGCCTCTGTTTGTATCATCATTCTTTCATCTTAAATAATGATAATATTTATTGTAGTTTTCATGGAGAATGCATGCAACATATTTGTAGGATACGAAATAATTTATTGACAGGTGCATTTAACTAGACCGTTTTATTCGTTGTGTGAGAAGTGATAACGAGCACACTTGTGTTATATACCCGACACTTAAATATATGCGTCTAAAACGGCAGGTGTTTTGACCAGTGATCTACTGCTGTTTCGATGAAATTGAAAATGTCAGCCGATTTGTGTGAATGACAAGTATTTTCGTTGGCAGTGGATATATATATATATATATATATATATATATATATATATATATATATATATATATACACTAATATTAGGGAGTATGGGTCCAATCTTACAGGGAAAAGTTAGATTTAGGATTAAATCAAATTTCACAGTATAAATATATAAGATATGAATTAGAATTAGAATTCATATCTTTTATTTATATATATATATATATATATATATATATAAGCGTAAACAAATAAATAGAAAATACTTGGGGATTTTTATTTTAAACCGAATGTAAACGTTTCCAAGTAGAACACCTTATATCAAACACCGAGCAGCGTATAGAGTCAGCAAGACTAACACAATTCTATAAGACATGCGGTGGCTAATAATTAACACATTTCGTTATATTCGAAGCCCTACTGATTATACGATACTATGACATTTCTAGACTAATTAGATATTGATGTTCAAGCTTCTCAAATATTGATGCAAAAGCCATAAAATAAATTGCCAAGATGTATAAAAGATGATTTAAGTAATGGATAACGAATTCCCTAAGATGTTGGTTTGTTGCAGTCGAAAGAAATAGTTATAAAAAAAAACTGCTGGAGAATACTTGCTTCTGGATTAGAAACATGGAATTTATATTTTATAGAACAGAATTTGTCACGTAAATTTTGTTCAGAATTCAGGAAAGGGTGATTGAGCTGCTCCTGACCTTACAATCGTAAGTTCTATTTAATGCCGGTATTCACTATTCGCTAGTTTTATAATAACTAATATCATCGAATGAGTGCTCGCATATGTGTGTGTGTTGTAGAGTATGTCTGTTTGTATGTGACAATGTTTAAGTGTATGCATAATGTTTCTTGTGGAGAAGAGAAATCTTGTTGTTACTGACAGAAAGGAAGTTTGTCAAGAGGAAAAATGATTATGTCTTTTCTCTGCATGAAATGCACATCTAGACACATTTTTTGGCTTTTTAAGAAGCAATTAGACTTGTTTCTCATATCTGTCAGTTCCTAATTGTTGCTTCCCGCCGTGGAAATGGTGGAAAATTGATATCAATCCAGACTACAAGGGAAACGAGATAGAGTGAAAGGGCTTCAGATCTGTCTGTCTGCCTGTCTGTCTGTCTGTCTATCTATCTATCTATCTATCTATCTATCTATCTATCTATCTATATGTTAAATGAAAGGCGGAAGATGGAATATACGAGAACTTTTATTATTAATCACGACAATTGTTGCGACCCGTCTAGTATCTTGGTCAGGTCCTGTGCATGTGAACACATCTAGATATCGAGATGTAATTATTTTGATTTACATTACTGTACATAATACTGAGAACACCAACTTAAAAGGAAGTGGGTGGGGGTTTCTAAAAATTAAATTTTCGATAATTTTTCATGTATTTCTTGACGAACACTTCTTTTTGTTGACATCTATTTTTTAGTGTGGTTTATTGTATTTTGTATCATTTTCAATGCTTAAATTTTAGTAGCCTTATAATCCGAGCTGTAAGTAATTTTATTTAAGAAATATGGCTCAGTAATACTAGACATATTGGCAACGTACAGTTGACAAGAGTTTTGCTAGCATTCAAATCTGAGTTCGTTTTGGGCTAGAAGAATTAAAGTGTCAGTATTTCCACAGAATTTTTTTATAACCATCTCCATATTGGTATTGTGCTTTTTCAGTATGATGGCGACCCAATGAAATCGAATGATGAAATATGTTCTGCGTTGTGTTCTGCATTTCACGCTGCTCTGCGACTGGGAGAGGGAAAGAAGCGTTGGCGCGGCGGCAAAATTTCCTTACGATGTGTCTTCCGGCTATCTACATTCTGAGTTCAAATCCCACCTACCGAGAAAAAGCAACAGCAAACCATTCCAGTATCTATCCCAAGTCTAATCATGGGGGCCGAAGTTTAGGTAATTTACTTGAGTGGGTGCAGGCGTTCCCAGGGCTAAAATTGAGTGATGGATAAGGTTCAAATGCACAGGACCTTCCCAAGAACAGACCATCACTAGATACACATACATGTATATGTAAATACAGATGTTCATCATATTATATAAAATACATGCATACATACATATATATATATATATTCGCTCTTGCGTCTCACGTTTGATCTCTGACTTCTGGCCAGAATCATATCGCCATGTTGAATCGCTAGCTTCTGCACACATTTTTTTCTCTCTTTGTTTCTCTCCGTGTTTCTCTTCTGTGTATCTTTCTGTTGAAGAGCGTAGGCTCGAAACGTAAAAGACTTGTTTTATTTCTATTCCTGAGCGCCATACTAATACAATTGTTTGTACTCCACCTGCCTTCGTCTTTTATTTATTTTCATAAAGCTTCCCGTTATATGTATATATATATATATAATATATATATATATAATATATATATATATATATTATATATATATATATATATATATATATATGGACTTGGAGTATATGCCTATTAGTATCCCGATTAAAGCACATTCATCGTTTGCGCTTCCTGATGTCATCCACGGTTACGATGTCATTTTCACTGGATCTACGCCAGCAATTCTGCAGTGTTCTTTTGGTCTGTAGTTGATGAAGGCAACGGAAAATGGATTTGGTAGAAATCTTTATTCAACGCAACGATCATTTCAACCCATCCTGCAGCTGTCCCTTAAGGGCAGGATGTTGGGTTGCTGCAATTAATGCAGTCTGTGTCACGCCACACTGACTGAGAGTAGAATAATTTTAGGGTTACTAGAATTACTAGATAGGTCTGGCAACATATAACATAAATTAAAATAATAAAGGATAGAAAGTAAAACCTTTCAAATGATAGGACTTGAAAGGAAGAGGGATGGGTATACGTTTGTTGACATGAACACATATATAGACAAGGGACAGTCATTTAACGTAGCTATAAACAACCAAGATGTTCGTAGACAAGTGGTATCAGGCTCCCCACTGCGTGGAACATTCTACGGTCGGTTGCAGATGACTGGGCCGACGCATTAAGGGCTGGTTCGGCGGACACGCTCAGATAGACACAGATATTTGTATATATACATAGATGCACTGGCGGTAGGTTGGCACACGCCAAACTCACAAGTATTTGTATATATAATAAATGAAAACAATGTTTTGAAAATACACCCACGACAACTAAAAATGATATACGTATACTGAGTGAGGAAACGGATGGAAGACAGACACGGAAGGTCCCTAGATCTTCATCAATTATAGACGCACACACATACATATATTTAACGGAATGTTGAAATACGCCAAACTTATACGTATTTCCATACATAGTCATACATACACACGTAGACATACATATCTTTATCCATAGGTGTGTGTGTGTGTATCCCATTCACATATGGAATCCCGTATATAAGTATCTAGACCACGCATTCGTATGCATTTATTTCTGTGCGTTTATATATCTACGCGTAAACATCTCTCTCCCAGATGTGTATCGCACCTCATGGAGTGTATCTTAATATTTATTCTTCCACGCATACATCAGTAACACAATATTAACATACATCAGTAACACAAATACTGTATATAAACAGACAATAACCACAATACGTATTGGATAAAATGGAATTATAAAGATGTACATACATCTGGGTGAACATTGTACTTATAACATTCGCGGGTGCAATGACATGCAACGTACGACATGTAACATATTACAGACATCATAAAGTGCTGGGGATTTACCCGGTTTTTCTGTGTGCGCGTTGGTATAATTTTTGGTAGCTTCTAAGTGAATTCACAAGGACAATTGTACAATCAGTATATGTCGTAAAATATCTTTTATACCAAACACCCGACGAGTCACAAACTGTACTGGTTGATGCAACACAACTAGATGCACAATATGCTACCAGTAAGATGGCACAGCTGCAGGATGTGTCGCCGTGATCGTCGCGTTGAATGAAGACTCGTACCAAATCCATTTCCTTTTCCTTCACCAATTATATATATGTTTATATATATGACGCGCGTGCGCGTGTATCTGTGTGCACGCGTGCGTATGTGTGTGTGTGTGCTGGTTGTGAATGTGTGCTGTGATGTTGATTGTGTCTATTCATATGTAAGAGGATGCATGTACATCTATAAACACACTTCTACATATAGTGTTTTCAATTATATCTTTGTGCTGGACGCTTAGAATCTTACATAAGTTAATTTATCAGAGACAAACAACGATTCCGCATACACTAAACACTGTATTCGTTAGTTCAGTCGATAACACATGGCAGCATGGGGAAGTTTTATACCTTTCCATGAATGTTCTGTTCTTTCAGAGAAGTGGATGGATGTGGAGAACTGGTGGTCATTGGATATTTCATACAATACGTAGACTTATTTATTCTGGGTGTCTGCGCTACTTGTTCAAATCTCGCCTAGGCCAACTTCACTTTTCCCTTCTTTGCTGTCCATAAATTAAGTACAAGTCAACTCCAGTGTTTGCTTTACCATCTCTCTCTCTTTTTCTCTCTCTCTATCTCCCCCTCCATCTCTTTCTGTCACGCACGCTTGGAGATGGCAGCTTCAAGCCGTCCAGAAAGTTCTTCTCCCATCGTGGTTCCTATAATCCTTTCACCACAGTTCCGTTGAAATGATGAGAAGGAAAAAGTTCTTCAGTATTTCTTAAGGTTTCAGCAGAATTCATTTAACTGCTTGTTGACTTCAAAAGATTGTTTGAAACCATCCTCAGATTTACTCACCAAGTATCACATAATAGATATCTCTTTAGAGCAACTTCGTCAACGTATAATATTTATATATTCTATAAAGAGAGACGACGACTTCATTTCTTTTCTTTAGAGCCCCTTAATAACTCATAATGACTTCTGGCAATTCAAATTAACTGATGGTCGCTTTCTATTGTTTCTACTAATCATCTTTTATCAGTGTGCTAATGAACCCATTCATTTGCATAAATCTTAATAGTCTACGTCTCACCGAAGTCTACCTCTGATGATTTCTCTTAGAAAACATCTCAAAAATGCGATCAGTAGTTCATATGTCAATATAATTCGCTTGGTTGGGTTTTTTGTCTGAGGTAGAATCTTTCTCTCGTATATGTAGTATTGTCACAGCCAACACCTCTAGTCTTCTGCTACGGTTGCTCCGTCGTACCAATACGCCATAATGCACACATCACAGTTTTTGAAACCTATCCCATATGTTAAAGCTTAAGAAATCAATACCTGGGTGTCAAATGAATAGAACCGTTAAGTCGCAGTACACATCTTAATTTCCTCCTTGTACACAACACAGTTAAATTTCAAGGAAAACTTTTATTTATATCCGGATAATACTTTCCGGTGGAGAACATTAACTGCGAACAAGCAGTGCGATGTCAAACTATTTCAAAAGAAGACATTGATTCGACATATTTCTCTGTTGATTCCTCTTCGCCTGTCGTATTATCTCTTATTAGCTGTGTCTTGTCTTCCAATCTTTAACTAGATTGTCCTTTCACCAATCTAGCTATTAATGGCTTATTATTACCGTTTCCTCGCTTGTGTCTACATAATCGTAAAGAATTGTATTTAAAACCATCATCATTATTAAAAACCTATTATTTCACGAATACACTATAAAGCGAGCTAATTCTCTTTTTGTGTAGACATAAACACAGCGGGTTTGGCTATTGACAGAATACTGACGTATTTCTGTTTCGAAGGTTCTGGAAAGATGAGCAGCAACATCAGCTGTGACTGAATATATGAACCAAAGAATATGTAAGACATACTATAGAACATTATTAACAAGGTCTCTACTATTTTCTTTAAGTATATGGAGTATAACATTATGTGTATGTATACACACACACACACACACACACACACAAACATATAATGCCAACAGCTAACTGGCAGGAACAATATAACGTAGAATCAAAGTAAGTATACGAGCGTGGTACTTTCTTTAAAAGAAAACACCTGACGAGATGCATCTGCATCGGGAGATGCAAAGCAACCAGTTGTACAGTATCCCACCCGCAAGTGACCGATGCAACATGGGTCGAAACGATCGTTGTGATGAATGAAGATTCTCATGAATTCCATTGTCTGTTTCACACATTTTTTTTATTAACTCAACGGGCAGTGCAGAATTCCTGAGGTACTTCCACTGACACTTATATCAAACTTATGACTGGCAGCAAGTATATAGAGAAAGTCTAAATAATTATATATATATATATATATATATATATATATATATATATGTATGATAGATCGGTAGCCACTACACACATCTTTTTCTCTCCTTGTTTGTCTCCTTGTTTCTTTCTGTGGAAGAGCGTAGGCTCGAAACGTAAAATACTTTTTCTATTCCTGAACGTTATACTAATACATCTGTTTGTTTTCTACACCGCCTGCCTTCGTCTTTTGTTTTTTTGGTGAATTCTTCCTATATATATTATATATATATATATATATATATATATATATATATATGCATACACATACATACACACATACATACACACACATACACATATGTATATATACATGTTATATACACACATCTGTACTCACAGCACACATGTACACACACACACACACACACTATCCGCGCGCACACACACAAAAGTAAAGAAAATCTGGAAAACTCACATATGTTCGATAATCGATTTCGTGCTGCACCTCGCCAATACGCAACAAAATCACTCGAGACTCTTTCAATGTATCGTAACACCCAAGTAATTTGTTATTAATAAATACGGAAGCTTATCGTTAAACGTCTTTTTTCGGATTTTAAAGGATTATGAAGATGAACTTAAATATCCTTAATAACAAATATTTTTTCTTTTAATTCTCACGTCTTGGATCAGAAAGGAATACTTACAGTGGTTTCCAGTCTTATATTAAAAGATTTTCCTTACTCCCTCTGCTATTTTCCGAACTTACATTCGATCTTTATATTAATTGAATACTAAAGTGTCCTTAGATTTAACATCGGTCGCTTTATATAATCTATTTGAAACTTTTCAAGCAACAACATCGGACCCAAGGATTAGCAAGTGTTTCTCTTACCACGTTAGTCTGAAGATTGATATAATGTTTAACGAGATGTATAATTAAGAATTAATTGGAGAAACAGATGCAGGCTATAAATAAATAAGATCTAGAACAGATAAAAATTACAATTACATAGTTAATGCCATTACATATAATGAATATAATCAAATTGATGCGATAAAAATAATTTAATTAAATTTACATCATAGTTTAATGTACGCGTTTCTGCCTGTCCTGTCCTGGAAGACAATATGTAAATCATACAATTACCAGTGTCAGAATAATTACAGTACCACCAATGCGCAATATTTTTTCCAATCATATTTTGTTATTAAAACTTTAATGAATTTACGTTATACTGCCTAAGTGAACAGGGCATGCAAATAACAGACTTAATTGGCGTTGTCATATTAATGAAATTAATTATATTAGATATATCAATTATTTTATTGCAATTGTTGGGTGTTTCTGATACTTGTTTATAGTTTGTACCATTAATTCCCTAAATTATGTATCTTGATTAACTTTATCATACATTATATATCGACCTGCATATTAATGAGGTAAGAGAGACAATTGCATATACGTAATATCCACTGAATGCATTTTCAAATAGGCATGATGAAAGGCATACACATGCATACGCGACACGCATACACACACACACAACGGCACAAATTGTATATATGTCAGCATTCTTACATATGCAATTGCCCAGGTGAAAAGCAAGGAGAAGCAAGGACAAGTCCAACAACGTTCAGAGATTGTGCTTCCGCGAGTAATGAAAAACCTTCATGCCAAACGTGGTGGAGTTTGATCCAGCTGTTTGGCTGTGCACAGAGGAAACACACACACACACGTACACACACACGTAAACATACACGCAGTGAATTTTATAGATACCGTGCTTATGGAAATCACTTTTTCATTGTACACCAATTAAAGGACACACTGAAAACACTCTCTAGTTAGAAGTTCTACAAAATTAAACTGTGATTGATTTCAGAATTTGTTTTAATTACTTTGTTTATACTCACGTCATCTGACAGAATTTTTCTGAAAATATCTTTCTTTATCAGAATATATATATTTATGTACTTTAACATTCTTTAAACTTCCGAGCAACGCCGGGTACTTAGGCTAGTGTATGTATATATATATCCATGCTTACTTATGTAAGAGAGATATAATTAGAGAAAGAAAGAGAAGAGTGGGAGAGGAAGAGATAGATAGAGAGAAATATATATATATATAGACAGAGAGAGAGAGAGAGAGAGTACTGAAAGCTGAATATATTGGATATTTTGCAATTCAGTTCAGAGAAAAATTTTAAAAATGAGAAGGATTTTCTGAATAAACTAAGAATATCTCATTTACGCTGTAATGATTTGCTTTAAAGGTAAGGCTTACCTGTTCTGCTTAACGAACGAGTAAATGTGAGAAGGCTCATGAGATATTATGGATAGAAAAAGCAATCGTGAAAACCTTTCAAATTACGAGAATACAAGAATGACAGGTAGCGGTCGGCTTACATAATTACCAATAAAAGAATCTATGGCTGGTGAGGTGTATTGAAACAGAATTTACTGATTATTGGATAAACTACAGTTTGATTATTGAACATGTGTGGAATATTCCGTAGACTTTCTTTACATGTGGATTTTGTTCTTTGTAACTGATGGAATAGCTCTCTAATATGAATTTTCTAATATGTAATAGAATATAAGTATATATATATATATATATATTATATATATATATATATTATATATATATATATATTATATATATATATATATATATATATATATATATATATATGTATATATATATATGTATATATATATGTATATATATATATGTATATATATATATGTTATATATATATATATATAATATATATATATATATATATATATATATATAAGTGGCTGAAGATTGCTCGACATTTTAAAACTGATGTAATACTTACAGTGTTTAATAAAATGAAGTAGCATGAAACAATTGTACTACACTACTTGTTGGATATACTTATTTTGATTATAATCACCCCATTTGATTTATATGGATAATACCATACAACATTTTGGTGCCTTTAACTTAAGCACCACATTCATCTAAATCTAAATTTTGCTGAAGTTATATATATAACGGCAAATACTTTCCCATTCTGTCCGAGCGTCAAACTAATACACCTGCTTTTTGGTCACTCACCTGTCCTCGTCTTTTGAACTATATATATATGCATAAAATTCAGATAGTATATAAAAATTTTGCATGTGCGTAGATATATATATTGAATACATAAACTAAAAGATACACTCATCACCAGGAACTACCCACCTTCACTAATTGACATATGAATTCAACATGCCCTTCAACGCAACATCCAGGAACTCAGACATCCCAAATTAAAGAAAAAATTACAACCAAAAGCCTTACCATACATCTCCAAACACAACCCTCTCAACAATGAAGCCTTCGACACCATCCTCCAAAACATACCCTTGCTAAAAAAGGACCACATAATGAACTTAATCCTCCAAACACACACGATCATAAAAAGCAAGAGACAGCCCAAATCTATGAAAAGTATCCTAACACAAGCCCGAATACGCTCAACAACACAGAAGCCGACAGTAAAAAAAAGTGTAAGACCCAATTGTGGGATATGCGATTATCTAATTGAGGGATCAGAGTTCTCCTTCAAACAGAGACAACGTTTCACAGTGAAAAGCAACTTCACATGTGCTTCGGAGAACCTGATATACACACTAACCTGCTCTGGGTGTCAAGATCAATACATAGGCCAAACAAAAAATAGTATACGTAAAAGAATGGCCCTGCACAGAAAAATAGCATTCAGCCAACACATAGATATTTGCGCCAACAACAAAACTCCAAGCTTCAGGATTTTTCCCCTCTACCAATTCAGGGACGATACAACCTGGAGCCAACGAATTAGTAAAGAAACTATCTTTATTACAAAATACAGGCCCCTTCTGAACGCGTCTACCGCGGCCTTGAATAACACACATATACACGCAAATATTACATTCCTAAGAATCCATTAAAAATCAGCCCCAATCACAGCTATAATCATTCAACACCTCACTATTTTCACTCATTCATATTCTCCCTTCTCCTTCATCATCTCCTTCTTCTTCTTCTTCTTCTTCTTCTTCTTCTTCTTCTTCTTCTTCTTCTTCTTCTTCTTCTTCTTCTTCTCCCCCCTCTCCTCCCTTCTCCTTCCTAACTTTATCACTAATGCTTTTTAGTATAACACCTACGCAAATTCTATAAACAAAATATTCAATAGAAATACTTTCATGAATTGAACAGCAACTGCTAGCCTCCACTGACCATTCAAAACACTACAATCATGGCACTCCCAAATTCTTCGTCTTCTTCCTCCCCCCTCCTCATCCTCCTCCGCCTCCTTCTTCTTCCCTACCAAGAATTCACAACGACTTCGAACACACAAGAGTAAACAAGAGAGACAGAGACAGGCAGAAACAAGGAAAATGCCACTTATATTTGAACACTCTACAACTATTTAAAAAAAAACTTTTCTTTTAATTTTTCTAAATTTAATTGTTTAATTGTTACAGTTGAAAAAGTCTCAATGACTGAAACCGGTACTGAAATGTTCTTTATAAAATTATTTTAGCATTTTCTATCTTGACTTGCTTTTTCATATATGTTAACCCGTGTGTTCCTTTTCATCCTTATATATATATAAATATATATATATATTTTCCCGAAAAAGATTTTATCCTACATTAGTTATATATATATATATATATATATATATATATATATATATATATAATATAATTAGTGAATGGAAGAAATGGAGTTGAACGAAGATTGTACAGAATTCCTTTTATTACATTCTACACATGTTTCAAAGGCCACAATTTTCCAAATTCTGATTAAATAAGGATACCATATTGCAGCTTTCTGTTCAGGAAAAAGCAGGAATTACGTTGACAGAACAAAACAAAACAGGCGCAGCAAAGCAATTCGAACGAGGACACTCCTTAAGAGCCCATGGTTAAACATATGTAGAATGTAATTAAAGGAATTCAGTACAATCTTCGTTCAACTCCATTTCTTCCATTCACTAATTATATTAAACTTCAATTATCCGCACCAACGCACGGTTGCAACACCAAATGGTCTTATCTCCAACCGTGTTTTTTTCTGCTGTGATTTTTGCTACCCAGGTATCGGTTAAACTTTTGAATAATCTGTAACAAGAAAATTCATCTTTCCATTTCAACAAATATATATATATATATATATATATTATATATATATATATATATATATATATATATATACATACACATTGTGTGTGTGTGTTTGTGTATGTGCGTGTATATATGCATGTACCTGTCCGTATATATGAATCAGCGTTTGGAGAATGAGGGAATGTTGAGTTTTGTGTGTGTTGTTTTTGGGAGGAGGTGCTTGAGCCGTGCAGGCTTGGTCAGCCATTAGATAACTGACAGGAATCAAACCATGGTAAATTGTGATGTAGCTTTTGTTCACAACAGTACATGTACAACATGTGGAAAGGTGTGCCTCGCAGTCGGAAGATTGGAAAGGCATGTCAAAAGAGTTCTTACTGTGGAACCTGTTCCTTCTGACAACCAGCACAGCTGTACATTATGTAATTCAATGTGCATATCTTTGGCCGCGTTCAAGAGTCAAACAAGTGACTCACATTGCATCAACAATGACTATTGTCAGTGATTCTTTCTAGGAAAGCAGCTAAGATATATTATATATATATATATATATATGCAGGGAATGAGAGAACTAGAAATAGATATGAGAGTGAGATTGTATATTGTAGATGTTCTTCGAATATTTGAAGGAAGTATTTTTCTCTTTCGATCTGCGCTTCATACAGCTATGAACAATGTTTAATACAAATGAAACGCATTCGAATGAGTGGTTCAAATCTGAAACAAGGGAAATTTGCCTTTTGGATTATCCGATGTCCATAAATTAAACCTGATATCAAATAGTACCCGTCTTGATTAAATCTCCTACGTCTTCGGTTCACTTTCGTTGGAATTTAATAATATTTGAAATAAATAGTATGCTTGAAGCATACGCTCAATACGACATATAAAAAATATTGAACAAGTATTTTGGGTCTACACATTTGAAACAACATTAAATTAATGAGGTGATCCTTTTTTAATGCTTAATTTTTTATACATCATTGAAAGATAAGTGTTGTCCGAGAGAAATTTTTTTAAGAAAAAATATGGCACAAGATATATATTTCATGGAGGCTAATATCGATCTAATCGTGACTCACGAAACTGTTAAACACATTTCGGAACGTCTTGGACATTGATAATAATGCATTTTTGCTTGACATGAACCTATACGACGTTTGCTCCCTCCAAATTATATCAAGCAGTAAATAAGACATTCATTGATATTGCGGAAAGCTTCCGGGATTGTAATAAACTCATTGTACGCAATTAAAGCAACATTGACGTTAAATGTACGATGCAGTGGATGTTGTATCATAGAAAACCTGATAATATTCGCCTCGTTCTGATAATTATACATTTAATATAAAATGTCTTTAAACAAATTTTGTCGCAAATAAACTCACAACATCCTGCTTCGCATCGATGCATTTAATTGAAACATGATTCACAGATGGCTTTTAATTTAATGCCGTTTCAATTCCCTTCATTTTGTTTGTTACAGAATAGTAAACCTTCCGCAATATTCATTAATATTTTCTTCTCTGTTTGTTATATATTGGAAGGCAAACATTTCGTTCAGGCAGGTGAGATGTAGGTAGATGCAATTGACAAAGCCTAAGTGCTCCGAAACGTGTCTGACGCCCATGCGAGTTACTACTGAAACAATGTCCGCATCAATGCGACATATATTGTGTTTTAAAACAATACATCTTTGAAGCGATTTTCTCTCACACAAAATCTATTGCACCGTACTTTCATGTGGTATAAATACGTGAAATCTGATACACAATAAGCCAATAATTGAAATATATTATGGCGACGTTCTTGTCGTATTGCTTTCCTTCCTGATGCAGTGCTAAGTTTCCAATTAAATCACATTGGCGATATATTTCAGTTTTAATTAGGAATTGATTCTGTAAACACTATAATACTGCCAGAAAAAGTCATAAAGCCTTAATGTGTTCCATTTATTGTATTGAGAGTGAAATCAAATACTGAAAGGTGGGTAACATTTATGCAAATGATTAATCTAAATACATAAGCATCTTTCCCATCCTGCTCTTCAACTAATTTTATCCTGATAACGTTCATTAATGGTTAATAATCTTAGATATATATTTCACATCTTTCACACTCCATTAGTTAGATTAATCAACGAATCTTTTGAAGTCTTTTCTTCATCAGATTTTTATCCTTATAAATTACTAATTTATTGTTTATCACATCTAATGATATTTGCATAGACACTATTTAGTAGAATTATTCATTTTTGCATCAAGATAAGGAAACAAAATGGATTGTAGAATATTTTAAAACATTTATGTGATTATGTCCGTGCTAAACATAGTGTTTAAACGTTTTGCTACCACATTTATGTTGAAATACACTGTTATTACGGGAGGTTTGGGCCAATGTCAATACAATTTATATGGAAAAAGACGTAATTAAATCTTACAAGTTCTTACGTCCATTCACAATCCTAACGCTAGTAACAGCGATAACACTAATTATAGTTGTACGTTAAGTAGTTTAAAACATCCACTAATTGGATTAAATAGAATATGACAGCTGCTAATAGATAACCAGTATTGTTACCTCAAGTGCGCAACAGATTATAGGACTATTTGTGGTGCAGAAGCATGTGGATTAGCATGGATTATGAATCTTAAAAGCTACACATGACGTAAGAAAAACATCATATGCATATATATATATATAAGTTAAGTTAATTTTTTGGCTTAATAAGCAACAAGCAAGGCCATGTAGGGGGACATGGAGTTATCTACAGGGAGGGTGTTCATGCAAAGATTTCAGGCCACTTCTGAACTCTTTGCATGTATGTATATGTGTGTGTGTGTATATAAGTATTATCATATGTAAGTAATTCTGGAAACTTCTGGATATATAATAAAGATAAAAGTTGTATGAATAAAAGTTCAACAAATGAATAAACAAGAATTTAATAAAATCACTATATGACACCTGGTCGCCTGCTTGAAAGCATGACAAAAGCGACAGGAATTTAGTGAGAAGTTCACAGAAGTGTAACGAAATATTTGACATTGATAGTCGAAAATTAAAATTGAAATATATATTAAAAAAATTAATAAATTCAATAACTTTAATAATAATAATAATAATAATAATGATGATAATAATAATAATAATAATAATAATAATAATAATAATAATAATAATAATAATAATAATAATAATAATAATAATATAATGACAACAGGAACAATACCGATAATCATTAAATGTGTTTAATTATTGACAAAGATGACAGAAAACGCAATATTAATTTTGATTTATTATCAACTGTATTGTTATATTCACACCTTTTTAAAATTTGTCAGACACGTATTAAAATTCTGTGACATGTTATAAAAATACGATTTTTCTATGTTCATTATTTTGAAATTTTATAATTTAAATTATTTACCAGTTTATTGTAGAAGTTATATGTTAAAAATTTAACTTTTAAATACTCTAATGCATATTTTTCTGAAATTCTATGAACGATAAATTAGTTTTCCTTTCCGTCTACTTTTTCAAATTCTTCTCGTAAATTCTTTGTTCTTAATTTGTTCGAATACAAACGTAGCGTATGACAACTTAACAAACATATATCGCTTCTTTTCTTATCTAACTTTACATCGATATTGATAAACAAATACGGTCTTCCATCTGGAACTAATGGGGTTATATTTCTGTATATAATGATTTGATTTACAAAAGGGTTCCTAACAGAATGACAGACTAACGATAAATCGGGGTTTCTAATTAACCTCATACTCTCAGATGCGAGAATTTCTCGATCTTCTTTTTCTGTCACAACTATAATAATCGCTGTTCCAGCTGAGTTCATTTATTGGGAATTTTCGCCCTCCTTCATCATGATTTTGCCTTTGTCCCCTCCAGACATCGCAACAAACCTCTAGCCTCTCCTTCTCAGAATGTCGGCTCTCCAGAATTCCATTTCTGCTCAAGTACTCCTTTCAAAAGCTCATTTAAAATGGTCCAGGAGGAATATTAACGACACCAATGACATAGTATGTTCTCTCAATTCAAACGACCGAATATTTAAGACAGTAAATGTGCTTCTCACAGTCACGCAGTGAGTTCAATATTTCCTGCGAGACAGGAAAGCTGAAGATATCAGTGACATACGATGAGTGATGTTTCGCTCATATAGTTAACGCTTCTGGAGAGGAGCAGAAGCAAGATAACTGAAAATTAGCAGCAGATTATATCGATCAAAAAAATTCGAAGATAATTAACTTGTTTTCTGTTAATTATCCTTTCCTACATATACATACTTGTAAAAAAGCTGATGCAAAAAGTTATTGTATGTAGTAATTGTTGTCACTATATCGATGCCTGAATGACTGACGCTCTCTCTCTCTCTCTCTCTCACACATTTTCTTTTTCTCTATCACACACACACACACACACACACTTTCTCTCTTTCTCTATTTAACTAAACTTTCGTATCTTAATCAAACTGTTACAATCTTGCCAGCTTCACTTGTATTATTTTACCATAATATCTTTTTACAAAATCAAAGTCAAGATAAAAGAACCTACGTGGCATGATAGCAAGATTTATTAAAGATACGAGTTAATGAAAGATAGATTTCAATAGAAAGAGATATATTGAGTACGAATCAGAAGTCAGAGAAAGAAATACAATACACACACACACAGATATACACATGCGCGCACGCGTATTTAGAATGAGAGAGAAATACAATGAATGACAAAGAGAAAGTAAAAGCTAAGATATATTTGATGTTTAGTTTGAACAACATAAATTATTAATGTTTGAATTGAAACTCGACAGCATCATTGGAGCGAATTACGATAAAAGGCTTTCAATTCATGACAATGTCGTTTTATATTTTACCGGTTTAGACTATTTAATACCACATTCTTCAGTGAAGCTTATTTTTGTTTTAAAGCCGAATGTCTTCGTTCCATGGAACGATCGGTTACAATTTCTAGCAAGCTAAGAAACTTAATAGAATCCATAGTGTTTTCTTTCTTATTCATCAAACTTTGCTGTGTGGGTTCAGAAGTAAGTCAATACAGAAATGTCATCCTCTTCGTAGAGAATCATCAACGAGAAAACACAGCTGATGATAACAACACGATATTGAGTGCAATAGAAACTCGAGACCTAAATATATAAATCTATAGGAAGAAAATCGATTTGGAAATAAACACTACAAAAGTGAAAATATTAGCGAGCTACGTAAAACCAAATAAAAAACAGGGAAAATCTTCCGAAAATCTAAAATTCGCATAAAAATAAAAAAGAATCTTATCAAAATATATGACGGTTCACTTTAGTTACTTCTAAATGAAATCAATAATGACGTAAGAAATATACACAGGCGATCTATGCGACAGCCTTTGCAGCGTAGAGTGTATTAGGAATCAAGCCGAAGGTATTAGCGTGGAAGTCTAAGATCCGAAAAGAAACAGATGCCCTCAGAGGAGAACTCTCGATCTTGGATGAATTAGCATGCACTGTTAATATTAATTCCCAAAAGCATTTAAAAACGAAACAGATATACGGAATTTCAAAATAATGGTGAAATACTTAGAGCTAGGGAGACACGCGAGTCAGAAATTTCATTAAAAGAACAAAGATGAAGATTTGAAAAACGTACATATTTCTTCAGGCAACATAAAATATTTCAGATTGGTGCAAAGAACTTTTTGGGGGGGGAGATAAGAAAAACAAGGATAGCGGTTCAAAATTCTCCCTCGAATACTGAACTTCGTAAATTTTTTGTGGAAAATATGGAGCAGTTTAAAATAACACAAAATGACAGCGGAACAGATAGAAAGAACAAAAAAAAAAAAAAAAGCTGGAATTATGGTTAACGAACAGCATAACTTTCCTTCTGAAATCTGACGAGATCTATGTCCCCCAAAACTGGATGCTTATCATTTGTCTATCCACTTCATAAAAATTGCTTACATCTCTCATAGCAACATAGGCATATACATATCTGAAAAACAAGAATATATTATCTCTTGAAAAGAAGAGCTATAAAAGAGGTTCAAATGCCTGCAAAATTCAAGAAAATGATAATTGAAAACTTATGATGGGAGGCGAAAAACTAAGCACTGCATGGATAGCTAACAGCAACGACTTCAATAGTGTGCCTTTCCCTTGGATTGACCTGACGTTCCAAAATGAAAGAAAAGATAAAGATAAAAACGGTAAGAACAGAGTAAGAACTTTCCTTAAAACGGAGTCTAACTCACAAAACCGATTTAAAGCATCAAATGGTTTAGCGATACCAGTTGTTCAATGAAGCTTTAACGTAATTAATTGGACTCTCTAAGATATCACAATTGATGGACGAGAAAACCAGAAAAACTCTTAAATCCACGCAATATGCAGTATTCTGGAATCGCTATTGAACAGCTATATCTCCTTAGGAATTTTGGCGCGAAGAATTCTTGCAGTTCCAAGCAATGCTGACGTTTATAAGTGTTCTACCTTCACACTTTCACCGATCTTTCTCAGGGCGGGTGAAGGATAAGAGATATTACAGTATGACTGAAAGCATATAAATAAACTCGCGTGCTAAGTCACACACACACACACACACACACACATATATATATATATATATATATATATAAACCTATGTACGTATGCACATGTACATATGTAAACAAATCTGCTCACAGGTTTATATATATATATATTATATATATATATATATATATATATATATATATATATATATATATGTATATAAGTATGTATGTGTGTGTGTGTTTATAAATATGCCTATTCATATATGTATGTGTGGCATATGTGGTGCATGTGTCTGTCTATGTTTATGCATATGGACATACATAAATTGGTAACTCCCCAGTTCAATAAATGCAGGTCAGTAGAATTTCCAAATAGGCTTAAATAAATACAGAATTGATATGTTCTACTAAATGTTTGAAGGCAGCACCACAGCAAAACCGCCGTTCATTGACGAATGATAAAGTGAAGGACTCCAGGAATATAAGGAAACAATTTATTAAACAGTTGCAGCGAAATGATAAGAAAGAAGACCATTCTTTAGAAAAAAGAATAACAGAATATTTATAAATACAAACAGGACAAACGAAAGATGAAATCAAAGCGGAAATCCAAAAATACTAATGAAAGAATCGAAACCGAAGCTTTATCGTGTCCATATATAACGCTAGATTCGACAGAGAGGAAGTAAAAAGTCAGCGTGAGATAGCAAACAATGATTGATAGGCTCTCGATATATAACAGAAACGGAAGGATTTATTTTGGCTGCAAATGATCAATGGTCTGTCTCAGACATCGCACTGTTTGATTGTTAGAAGACCATAAAGATTTGACAGCGCTCCAAATACTAGAGGACAAAATCTTGATCAACAGTGAAACCGCGGTTGCGGTTCTGTTAAGTACAAGGATTGGAGACAGACGCAGTTGACAAAAAAAAAACCACATTCCTCAAGGAATTTCCTAAAATACCTCAAAATGAAAGCATCAGTATATACCTGGACGTAACCATACGCTTCGTATGGTGTCGCCCTCTCTCTAAAATGTTAGTATGTTTTAACTAGTGCAATACATTCATTCCACAATATCCTCTTCTAAACATTTTTGTGGTTCCACTTCCAATTAAAGGTTTTCTGACCGTTTTCTCGGTATGATTTATTTGCTTATTTCTCAGAGCTCACGTGGAGACAATCATTATCAGTTGCGACTAACGTACGCTTTGGGGATATTTTAGTGGCTGCCTCTAATAGGCCTACCACTCAAGCAAAGCCCCCCTCATTGCCTCCAATGAGGCCTTCACCTGAGATGTTTCGATATTAATCTAGATTTATAACATCTGCTACAAATTTTAGTTTAATCTGTGTCTAGCTATAAAAATGCCTTTGGATTTATTTCTGATCTCTTTGATATGTTTTGTCTGAGTATTTAATCAATGACATAATTGCTTACCTATGAACGAACACACACACACATATATATAAATAGATGTGTGTGTATACATCGTGTATGGCTACACACACACTAGTTATATATATATAAACTTGGAAATGAATGCGTGGCGTTCGATCATGTAATAAAATAATAAATAAAACATATGCATATATAGATACATATATGTACATACCTACATCTGTATGTATATATACATGCATATATAGGTACAGGACACCAAAAAAAAAAAACGTCGAACACAATGAGAAACGAAAACATAAATACAAAACCATGGAAAGGGACTTTTTCCAAACAACGAAAAAACATATTACAAGACATACAACGCAAGGAATATTCCCCTTCTTCAGCTGCCCCTACTTCGTCTACTCCATGTAACTAGACTTGTGCTCTTTTTGTAGAGCATAGTTCCTTTATATAATAAGGTATTTTCACAGTACAGAAATCATCATTTTATCGTCATTTCCTATTCCCATGAAACCATTGGTTACTCAGCGCATGATGCTCGCATAAACTGTTGTGTATTTTGAGTTATTTTTAGTTTCTAAATCCTTATTGTCTTCGTCCCTTAAACGCTTCTCAGTTGATGCCGGTTATTAATATACAGACCTGACATAAGCAAGAATAACTGAAGCAGCAGCGTAGATGTATTTCACCAAGTATAAATAATTGCAAGCTAAGAAATATCTTACCATTTATTTTTATGGTCCTTTTCGTTCTTTGATTTCTTTGATGATGTTCACAAGATGGTTTTCTGAAAAAAGTATATGCATATCTATATAATAAATATTACAGTATATATGTTGTTATATGATGTGATATATATATATATAAGACTATAAGAAAGTAGAAAACACTTAAATAATTTTATTATGTGGAACATTTTAGTACCGGTTTCAGACTTTGTGACATTTAGAGTAAAGCATGAAAACAATTAAATTGTGGAAAAATTAAATGAAATGTTTTTTAAAGTATTTCGATAGGTGAAAAAACTTGAAGCGTACGACTCCTGGATTTGGTATTACTAGGGGTAAATTAACGAAAATACTAACACAATCAATACTATATTGTTGCCATGAATGTAACGAGATTATTACAAGACATTGTGTGACAGAACAAAAGAATATTCATATTAATAAGAAATGATCATGCCCCAAAAATATATATATACCCATGTCGCAGTTTTATATCTGGTGATTGAATGTAGCTGTGATATATCATTCATTTTTAATGACACACATTTGCATATTAAAGTAAGTTTTAAAATTTAGTTTCTAGTTAATCATTTATTCACGCAATAATAAACTCGGTTTACAATATACTTCAAATTTATTCAAAGAGGTAAATTTTTCTGGTCTTAAAAAGGATTTTATCCTTTGTATATACTGTTCAGTATTTGCGTGTTGAAAAAAAAAACATATTTTTCTACTTGTTCTACTATATATATATATATATATATAATCCCTCGCCATGATAGATCGCTAGCCACTACACATTCTTTACTTTCTCTTCTTGTTTCTTCCCCTGATCCTTTCCGTGGGAAAGCGTAGGCTCGAAACGTTAAAGACTTTTACACTTCCCGAGCTTTATACTAATACATCTGTTTGTTGTCTACACCACCTGTCTTCGTCTTTTGTTTCTTTTCTGTGAATTCTTCCCCTATAAATATATATAACCTTATGACATGGATGCTATTCAACAAACAAGAAAAAACAGCGAACGTGATTCTTGCCGCTAGAATTAATACGCAGATATCCATAAACGTTTACCCTCCAATCACAGAATTAGCAGATGAAACTCCTTTAAGCTTTACAATATCTTACAAATTCTATATCTGTTCCATAAAAGGTGACCATGGGCTTTTGCCATAACTAAAAGGAAAGGTGGAGACATAACCTACTGAAGTGTTAAGCATGTCATTCCAAATGAGATTCAGGGAGGAAATCACGAGGCTGATATATCTTTCGTAACTGAATTTCAATTCTTTCACTTGATTAGGGATTTGAGAAACACCTATAATATTTCTTTTATGTGTACCTGTAATTATTAGTTTCAAAACAATTTGATTGTTCTTAAAGCAAAAATTGGAATAAACGTTTGAAAAATAAGATATTAAATAAAAAATATATTGGCGAATGTACAAGTAGAACTCCACCTCTTATGAAATTTTCATCAGAATAATTTTATTTGAAAAGATAATAGGTATAGCAGTATAATGTTTCTTTTGATTTATGAAATACAGCATTGTTAAATGGTAGTAAACTGAATGTGGCCTAGCGATATATTAAAAAAGAAAAGATTCCCAACCCAACAACCAACAACAATCGATATAATACTTAAAAGTGCAAAATAAATTATATCAACTCTTGACTAAAACACATCCGTTCTGAAAATTTTATTTTAAATCAAAGTAGAACATTTAACCTTTTCTCTGTAGACGGAAATATAAAATGTACTTATATATATATATGTATGTGGGTGTATATTTGTATATATTTATGCATATATTTATAGATATATGTATTTATATATATATGAAAACATGTATATATATATATATATATATATATATATATTATATATATATATATATATATATATATATATATAATATATATATATATATACACACACACACACACATATATATATATATTATATATATATATATATATATATATAATATATATATATATATATATATATATATATATATATATATATATATAATATATATATATATATATATATATACATATATCTATGTATGTATCTATATATGTGGTGGTTGTCTGCTCCTTATGCAGAGATTGACCACCTCCTGTACCGACACCTTAGAACCATCATGGCATATAATGTAGCTTTTTACACCAATGTTTTAACAAGTCACCCACATAGATTGCACATCCGATTTGGACCACTAAGAGCTGCAGTTATGTTCGAATCTTTGTTGTTCTGAAAATGTCCCTTGAGGCCTCCATTAGATTACAATTTAGCTTACATTACAGTATTAAGCCATGTCTAACCTAATAGAAGCACCTGGTGAAGTCATTCAAATCAGGAATCGGACAACATGGACCACACGAGTAAAGAATTATTCTTTACGGAGACACTTCCAGGAGTAGGGTTGGGGTTATTTATATACATACATGTGTGTGTGTGAGTATGTATACACACACACACTTATCTGAGGAGAAATAGAGCAATCATCGACAATTAGAAGTTGATCATTGGTATTGAATGGTCATATATTTATTATAGTTAAAAATAACATTTACAACTGTTCCAGTTTGTTATTTTTGAGGTAAATTTGCATTTATCTCGTTCCATGTACCAAACGTCGCCAGAATGATTTGAACTTTATCTGAGGAATATTGACAGGGGAACGAAGGTTGACAGAAGAAAAAGAAGAAAGTTCGTTAAATCTTTAGGCTTACAAAGATGTATATATATATATATATTATATATATATATATATATATATATATATATAAATGCATATATATATATATATATATATATGTATGTATATAACTATATGAGCATATATATGAATATATATGCATGTATATGTTTATGTACATATATGTATAAATATAAATATCTATAAATACATATGTATGTATATATATTATATATATATATATATATATATATATATATATATATATATTATACATACATACACAACCACACACCCACGTACATATAACAGTGGAAAGTGAATAAGAATAAGAAAAATTAAACATATTTTTATGTATATATATATATATATACAGGCCTGTCTACAAGAATGAAACTTTCGTATTTTATAGCTCAATATAATCTGCCCTGAGGCCCCAAGTGGAACAATCATGTATTATGGACCGTTTTCTACATGATGTCTTCAGGAATAAATTCCAAATATATTTGACACTTAAAGCAATATAGTTGTTGCAGCATCCTCTCTGCATATATATATATATATATATATATATATACATATGCATGTGTTTGTGGGTGCATGTATGTGCTTCTTTGTGCATACATATACACACATACATATATATATATATATATATATATATATATATATATATATATATATATATATACAAATACACACACACTCACACACATATACATACGGATATTTTCGACAAAATATTTCATATATTTGAAAGATTTATGCATTTGTCCTTTGGTGTTCGTAAAAAGTAACGAAATATAACATATTCCAGAAAAAGAATATTCAATATAGATATATCAGATATGAATGTTTCTCATTTTTTACACACTTTAGTGTATATAGGAATAACAATATTCTGGTGGAAAGACATTTTAGGCCTCCGGACGGAATAGCTTTTCACCATTTCGCCCAGCAACGGTCTAATAAAACAGAACAGAAGTTGAAAGGAAGTTATTAAAAAAGTTGATATATGGTTCCAACGGAAACCTGGAAAAGCGCAAATCGTTATATATCTCTCCCTCTGTCTCTGTCTCTCTCTCATGCTGTTACTTTATCTCTCCATCTATCTGTCTGTCTGTCTGTCCATCTATCTATCTATCTATCTATCTATCTATCTATCTATCTATCTATCTATCTATCTATCTATCTATCTATCTATCTATCTATATCTATCTATCTATCTATCTATCTATCTATCTATCTATCTATCTATCTATCTATCTATCTATCTATCTATCTATCTATCTATCTATCTATCTATCTATCTATCTATCTATCTGATATATATGTATGTATATGTGTATATATATCGCAGGCTGTGAAGGATCCTACTGACATCCTAATATTTCAGAATGACATGAACGCAATATAAAATGGGCAGATGAGAATAATATGCTGGTCAATGCCGCAAAATTTCAAGCACTCTACTATCAGCCCACAAACAAACTACAACTGAAATACACGGGAGCAGCGGGCAATGTAATACCAGATTTAGAGTCGGTGTGCCACCTAGGAATTCACATGGGCAACGATGCAACTTTCCATGTGCAAATTGCTCAGATGGTAACACTATGCAGAAGGGAGGCAGGTTGGATCCTGAGATCCTTCAGGACCAAGAACAGAGACACAAAGCTACAGCTGTAGAGAACATTTGTCCTCAGTCGTCTAGACTGATAGTGCAAGCTGTGGTCACCGCAGAACGTAAAACTAAGTGCAGAATTAGAGTCGATCTCGCGCTTGTACACCAAGAAGATAGACTCAGTAAAACCCATCGGCTATTGGAAGAGGTTAAAGGAACTGGGACTCTACTCCTTGGAGAGGAGTCGCTAGAGATATGCACTCCCATACATATTGTTCCATCTGCATCGTGGATGCATACCCAATATTGCAACAGCTTGGGATTCAAGTGACTACAAATTTTAATGCCCTACCACAGAACATCAAGGATCTGAAAGGTGTGGACATGAAAGTCTTCCAAAAACGTCTAGACAATTTTTTATCTGCAGTACCAGATGAACCTACATCACGGGAGGAGGCACAAAAACGAGCGGCAACATCCATTTGCTACTTCACCAGAAGCTATACTGGATGGTGTATAGGCGGTGCACCAGTATGGCTTCAGCTTCCGGCTGAAATGTGTAAAAGATTAAATATATATATATATAATATATATATATATATATTATATATATATATATATATATATATATACCAGAGTAGGCACATAAATGTGAAACAAGGTGGAAAAATAGTACTCAAATACCAGAGTAATATACTTTAACTTGTGAGTGGATTTGGTAGACGGAAACTGAAAGAAGCCCGTCGTATATATGTATATATATATATATATATATATATATATATATATATATATATATATATATATATGCATATATATGCGCGTGTGTGTATGCCCCCACTCCCACAATCGCTTGACAAACGTTGTTGGTGTGTTCACGTCCCCGTAACTTAGCGGTTCGGCAAAAGAGACCGATAGAATAGGTACTAGGCTTACAAAGAATGAGTCCTGGGGTCGATTTGTGCGACTAAAGGCCGTGCTCCAGCATGGCCGCAGTTAAATGACTGAAATAAGTAAAAGAAGATTATATATACTATTAGTATATTTAAGTCCCTACTGTGTGCGGTTGCAAATTATAATTGCTACAGTAGAAAAGGGTAAAAGTTTTTCAATATATTTAAGACAACTGCTATTTCTGCATGACATACAAGGTACAACTCGGTTGTGCTTGCTTTACCAACTACAAACACATTATGTCGGTAACTTCTCTTTTGCATGCTGAAATGACTTCAGATAAGAATCGAGGACGTCGAGCGGGTTCACCAAAACTATTCGATGCCTCGGTTATGGACGCTTCATATTTCCTATATTTTGGTTCAAGGTATTATTGATGTTCATTTCTTGTACTTCGATCACCGTGTCATAACACAGAATACCTTCGGAGTCATTGAGTACACTCAGTGATAAAATATCTCTCTTGAATGAACACACGGGTATATCTGTGTACTACATGTGATATGTACGAGCGAGTATGTATACCTAGTTATGTATGTATGTGAGCACACGCACACACACACACACACACACACCACACACACACACACACACACATATATATATATATATATATATAAGTTCAGCAAAATTTAGATTCAGATGAATATGGTACTTAAGTGAAAGGCACCAGAATTTGGTATGGTACTATCCATATAAATCAAATGGGGTGATTATAATCAAAATAAGCAACAAGTATATCCAAGGTAGAGTAGTACAATCATTTCATGCTACTTCATTTTATTAAACAGTGTACTTACAGTATTTAATAAGTACTTACAGTGCTTAATAAAATGAAGTAGCATGAAACAATTGTACTACTCTACCTTGGATATACTTGTTGCTTATTTTGATTATATATATATATGTGTGTGTGGGTGTGTGTGTATGTGTATGTATATATGTATGCATATATATACATATGTGTGTGTATGTGTGTATAAATTTTTCGTTTCTTCTCTGTTAGCTTGTACGTGGTAAGCATCGAGTATAAACGTCAATCCTCATCACAGATAGGAAAAAAAAGTCTCGTGTTCTTTCTGACTTTGAACTGTCACGTAAAACGAATGTTTATATCTAACGCCGGAAGTATATTTTCTCCTTCCACTGCGAAATAACAAAATAATACAAAAGGTAAGTGGTTCTCTATGTTTTCCTTTGACAAACTTCAATGAATATGTTTTTTTTTTTCGTTTAATGTTTTAATATTTCTTTCTAGAATTTCGACAGAATTCATTTCCAAGTTTATACGCAGCAAGACATAAACAAAAGAACAGACGTTCAAATAGAAGAAAAGGAAAACTTCTTTTTCAATCTCGTATTTCTAATTCTAATTCGGTACAAAACTACATTGTAAGTAATTCTGGTAATGTCGTAGTTATCCATTGATTTGATTTCTGGTACTGGTGGATAATTTTCTCTGTCTGTCTGTCTCTATCCCTTTGCGTTTTATGTCTACTACAGTGACTGATGTTCTTCGGCAAGTAATCTGTTTCACACCCGTTCGTTTCATGCTCTCATAACTCACATGTCTCTCTGCATCTCATTACCTATTTGTTGTTAACCACCAGTCTTTACAGAACAAAATATTGGTCCGATTGAATTCTCTTCCTTGCACATGTCTGTTTAGTAACGGATGCTTTGTAAATTTTCAAGCAGGAGTATAACCACTTTGTTCTTCCTAGTTCTGAGACGGTCTGCTCCAGACAAAAACTCTCTCATTCTCATTTCGTTTTCCACACACACACACACATGCACGTACCAGATATATCAATGTATCTGTGCGCCTCTCTTTCATCCTGCCTACCTGTCTCTCTGTCTCTGTATATATGTCTCTGTATATAAGTATATACATACATATTATACATGTGCATCCACGAGTTTGTTGTTAACTTGAGAATGACGTTAACATGAATTCTTCTCAAAGATTTACATAACCTTTCGAAGAACTTGATTCTAAAACCTACGACAACTACGAAATACCCAATCTACAAAAGAGATCATGACACATTTAATCTCTCATGGTGCCATCCTATGTCACCTGGGACAAACGTCTGTTGACTAAGCTCCTAAATCCCAAGCACCATCTTGTTGCTAAAACAATGCAGAAAGCATTCACCGGAAAGTCTGCAATAGGATAAATATACTGACTAATCTTATTCCTATGAACACAAGGTCAGTGGTTGGAACCTGTAAAAATTCCCCATCAAGCACAAGCAAACAAGTCTGCCATAGTTATTTGGGGCATAAATGTTTTATAGTCTTAGAAGAGGTTTGCATTGCTGACATGGGCATTTTTGCACAAAATCAGCGAGTAAGAGAACATATCTGAACAACTGCTTTAAATCTGCATTAAAAATTCACAATTTATTACAATAACTATTGATGCACTTGGCCAGTCTAGTAAAAGTTTAAATGATATACCCGAAAAAGTCATTCTTTTCAGGCAACAAATTTGATGACTAAGCACTTTTATCACAGTCACTCTAGTTACGAAACAGCACAGTTTGAAAGCATTGTCTATGCTTCAACTAGTAATAATTTAAGATTTTTTCTTTTCAATATTTTAACACGGAGCTTTCCTTTATTAGAAAACAGATCCTTCCATCATTCTTCACAGGAAATATTCAAATAATTAAAACTGTTCCCCACCACACTCACACAAAAGGGCAGCATGCCTAGGTCTGCCATTTTCATAGTCTAACTATCTGATTTCTTGATAGTAAATTTCACTGTCAAATTATTTTAGTTGCATATAAAGTTCACCTAGGTTTCATTGTTCGTTCCATTGTCACTTTATATTCAAGCTAGTCTTGTTTTACCACTCATTCCAGAAAACATTCAAGTTAAACTACATCACTCTAAAATGATCTTACATAAATATAATTCACACAAAAGTCTAAAGTCTCGGAACCTAAGAGCTTAATTACCAAAAACCATTTTTCTTCATTGATTTCACCTGGATAATGATAATAATCCTAATTCATAATAAAAGCCTATATGTGTGTATTTTGTTTCTTGTATTTGGCTTCGATTCTTGTGAAATCGTGTACTAAAAGAGATTCTGTCGGCATAATGGTCCTCCGAGAATACCACGAAACACACAAACAAACATTTGCGCACACACACACGTAAACACTCACACACACACATTCAAACACACATATATTCCTGCGTGTATTTGTACATATATCACACTTGACAAATCACTCCCTGACGCAAACCACAGCGGATCAATAAATGCTACAGCAAAGACATCTTCCCGACAGGAATCTGCAGGTTATGAGACCGATGCATCAGATAGGGATCACAAGAAACCCAGAAGTCTGTGGCCTGTTGCTACTGGAAAAGTAAGTTATAAAGAGTGAGAACACGGTAAAGATTTATATATATTGAGAGGATCTACAGTGAAAAAACTGGCAATGTTTGCAATCTCAATATACGATACAGGAATTGGATTATTTGGAGTAAAACAAAATAGGACTGCATTGGCAAAAGGAAAGGGTGGACCAAGCAAGAGGACCAGGAAATGAAATAACCAGAGAATGGAAAAGAAAGCGATAAAAAGTGCAGAAGAAGACGAAAAACATGGCCTCACGCAGCTGTACGAAAGTTTAGAAAGAAAATGTCGCTATGTACAACGAAATATCCGCTGATAGGAACGAAGTAAATAAAGCAAAAGGATTCGTGAACAATTTCTGAAGATCCCCAACAGGGTTACGAAGAAGCCGTTCACTGAAACAAAGAGTAGCACTTTATCATGGCACAAAAGGAGAACTGGATGCTTATCTAAAAGAAACCTACAGTGGTCCAAATCGTAGCCAACCACTGCCGCCTATAAATGGACAAACGCATCTCTTAATACCTGATGTCAATTTTCAAATTATTGACATCAAGGAGAAAGAAGTGAAAGAATATGTGGGAAAAGCCAGAGCAAAGAGGGCCCTAGGAGGTGAAGGCGTCTTATGTAATGTGTAAAAGTATTGGAATTGTCTACGAAAGATGCTCTTTGTCCTGCTGCAATGGCTTTGGCGTAAAGAGACTTTAGTAGAGGATTGATGTAAGGAGACATTTACTTGCGAAAGGAACGCAACGCAGAGATTATAAAACGGTTTAGACCAATGTCCTTATTAAATATGGACAGCAAGATCTTTATTGGATTTCTCTTTGGAAGAACAGTAATATACAAGCAATAAAGGCGCAGGAGTGGCTGTGTGGTAAGTAGCTTGCTTACCAACCACATGGTTCCGGGTTCAGTCCCACTGCGTGGCACCTTGGGCGAGTGTCTTCTACTATAGCCTCGGGCCGACCAAAGCCTTGTGAGTGGATTTGGTAGACGGAAATTGAAAGAAGCCCGTCGTATATATGTATATATATATACATATATATGTGTGCATGTATGTTTGTGTGTTTCTGTTTGTCCCCCTAGCATTGCTTGACAACCGATGCTGGTGTGTTTATGTCCCCGTCACTTAACGGTTCGGCAAAAGAGACCGATAGAATAAGTACTGGGCTTACAAAGAATACGTCCCGGGGTCGAGTTGCTCCATTAAAGGCGGTGCTCCAGCATGGCCGCAGTCAAATGACTGAAACAAGTAAAAGAGTAAAGAGTATACCAATAGAACAATGGGTACGTTCATGAATCTGTTCAAAAGGCTGGAACCCTGGTTCTCTGCTATCGCTGGATGCGTTGAGCATTGCTTTTCGATTTGGAAAGCATTCCGGTATACCAAGCAGAACAAGATAAATTTGAACGTGGTATGGCCTGATCTAGCTAATTGTTAATGAGTGTCATGGACGACTTCCACACTCCGGGGAAGGTAAAAAATTTAATGAGGATGTATTATGACAGTTTCGAGATGAGGCTTACAGTTGGTAAATTTACAACAGATTGGCACTGCTTGAAGATTGACATTGCAGCTGGAGTTACAATATCTGTGTCATGTGGTTTATCCTAGACATCGTGATGATTATGAAAGCGGCAGATTTTTCGGAACATACAATCACCTAAGAAGGCCCTCGTAGATGATGTGACACTTCTGTTGATAAGCAAGCAAATCTTGAAGAGTGCCCTCTTGAGGCTAAACGAGATGATAAAGTAGTCAGGGATGCGATTCATAGTAAAACATTTGCCTGGTCTGAAATTTATTAAGGGAGTACAAAAACAAGAAAAAAATTAAAGTAGCGGGAGAAAGCATTCCAATAATCAAAGAAGAACCTGTTAAAAACTTGGAGCGTGTATATTCTGGAACATTTTCCGATAGGAGTCACAGGATGCAGATTATGAAACAAGCCGAGGATGTACTAACAATAATTGATAGTTAAAAGCTACCACATAAGGACAAAATATGGTGCTCACAGTTCGGCTTATATCCGCGCCTTTCCTGGTCACTTTCCTGGTCATGAGTTCAAATCTTTGTGCAAAAGCGCAATATGTTCACTAGGAAGTTGCTTGGCCTATTTCGTATATTGAACAGTTCAGTTCTTTATCGTAAAAGAGGTTCGTTGCAGTTGCCACTGGCGTCAGTCGTCTTAATTAGGGAAAGTGCAAACAGCGATGATGCCGAGGGAGTCGAAGGATATAGAAACCAGGCGTAATCCAACAAATATAAAAACAGTCAGGAAGTAGAAAACGGAAATAGACAGTGATGATATCTTCACTTACACATCAAGGTGTAGTGGGTGCCAGGCAAATTCATCGGAAGAGACTTGGATTTGGCACGGATCGGTTCCGATCGTTTTCAGGTATGATGCGCAGCGAACATAGGATTTGTCATTAGCAACAGCGTCAAAACAAAGAGACAAGAGATCTTCATTCGATTTGATGCTCTCAACAAGGATAAATGGAGAAGCAGGAGAAGTATATTGTGCAGAGAAAAGAGCGAAATATGGAAGTGGACTACATCATGACTAAGGTTTCTGATTCGTTTATCCGACGATGCCTTCCCATCGCCTAAAAACCAAGATTGAATGCATAAATACACAGGCGGAAAAGTCGGATCACTGGAACATATTCTTTCGCGCTGTTCACTGGCATCGATTAGATATAAATGGAGACACAACCTGGTCCTGAAGTTTTTCAATGCTCTCATCAACAATGCTTTCGTGAACAATTGCTCTCATCAACAATGGCAAAAGCCACTGAAGGCACTAACCAGGGATTTCATTATCTTCGTGCGTTCATGACGGTAGATCTTGTTGAAGTAGAAAATTCCCGTGAAGAATGGTTCGGCTATTGGGAGGTGGCTGCAGATTTACCAGGATGTCAATGAATCTACCCAATTCCAGTTACGAAAAAAAACCCCGCTTATTATGATATAGTGTCATAATTAGTAAATCTAGTCGACTTAAAAGTTCCTCATGAAGATAACATGAATGCTGCTCGATCTCGAAAGGTCGACCGTTATGAAAAAATTGCTCAAGGAATATAAAAATGCAGGCAGGAAAGCAGAATATTTTACAATCGAAGTTGGCTGCCAAGGATTCATTGGAAAGTGCGTGAGGCCTATCAAGTCTACAATGGA
Organism: Octopus sinensis; assembly: GCF_006345805.1. Taxonomy (NCBI): domain Eukaryota; kingdom Metazoa; phylum Mollusca; class Cephalopoda; order Octopoda; family Octopodidae; genus Octopus; species Octopus sinensis. The sequence goes on along the minus strand of NC_043007.1, from coordinate 7,149,616 downwards.
GAAGGCAAGACACGGGATTTGGTTAAACAAAGAGGCAATGACCAATGACTAGATGAATATTTAGAGAAACCTAAGAACCAGTTGATTTAGTTTGCAGTGTTCAATGATGCCGTCGAGGGGAAGGCCCCGAAACGATAAACACTGTCTCCTGATGACCCCATTAACTGATAGCACAAATATTATATACATGTGTTATATATATATATATATATATATATATATATAT
>NC_043007.1:7126890-7144390 GCF_006345805.1 Octopus sinensis | reverse complement strand
TATATATATATTATATATATATATATATATATATATATGTTTATATATATTGATATAAATGGTAAGACAACAAAAGAATGAAAGAGACCTCGATATTATGTAAATAGAGGAATTTAGCTGTATTCATAGTATTTTTCCGATGGCCGTATAACTGAAGAAATGGCGGCGTGTATTTCCACCTCGGCATCCGAAACTCGGAGTTTTATCTTGGCTACCGAATAATTGTCACATAACATTTACAGGATATATATGTATATATATATATATATACAATGTATAAACAAGGGCAAAAGAAAAAATTTCTAATGCTAAATATGCTGAAAACAGACACGTCGTCAATAACCATATAATTCATTTGCCCTTGTTTATAAATATAACCTTTAAAGGTATTTTTTAATATGCTGGTCATTGATAGAACTTTTTTCGAAAAATGTTATCCTACATTAGATGTATATATATATATATATATATAAACACAAAGATAAGCGCGCACACACACACACACACACACACACACACACACACACACACACACACACACACACGGGGTGCTGAAAAGTTCCTGGCATTGTATAAAAGAAAATGCAAGTGGATCAGTTAATTATAATTTTATTGAGCATCTTGCCATCTCAGATTCAGACATATTGCAGCAGTCTTTTAGCTTTACTGATCCCTGTAAAAGAACGCGGAAGTCTGGGCGTCGAGCAACGCCTTTCGCGATACCGCTACAGCCAAAACTTTTCAGCACGCCTTCGTATATACAGACACAAAATACACACATATACACACATATCCACGAAGATACACACGCACACACACCACACACACGCGCAAAGACACGCACACATGAATTAAAGTGTCGGTGTAATTTGAAAATAGAAGCTAGCAGGATTCTAAGACAATAAAACACTGAAAAACTTGAACAGAATGAAGGTTCATAGAAGACAGAGGACTGAATTATATGAGGTGGAAGCTGTGTGATGAAAAAGAAACACTCATCCTTCTACATGTATTCATATATTCGTATTTCTATGTGAAATCTGGTTAATGTTTCAAATTACACTGCTTTAGATAAGGATCCAAACTGCAACACACAGAAACAAGGCCCTTTCATAGGAATTTAGACAATATCAACTGGGTGGTTACGTGTGTGTGAGTGGGTATGTGGTTGTATCTATTCATTACAGTTGGTAGGTGTTCTCGAACATATAAGCATGTGTACGCACTTATCCATGGGAGTGTTTGTATGTGAGTGCATACGCACACACACACATATATATATGTAACATATACATCCATATATATATATATGTAAGTGTGTGTGTGTGTAAATACATATATTCTTAAATACATATGAAATGCAGAGCTAAGAATACTTATTTTCGAATGCATAACATGTACATTGATATAAAGAACTAATTATTATGTTTGTGTGTGTGTGTGTTTGTGTTTGTGTCTGGATGTGTGTGTTTGTGTGTATCTGTGTGCAGAGATAGTGAAGGAGAGTAGAGATAGAGAAGGGGATAGAGCTTGAGAGACAGAGAGACAGACAGAAAGAGAGAGAGAGGAGAGAGAGAGAGAGATAGAAAGAAACAGAGAGAGACATATAAAGGGAAGGAATTAGTTAGCTGTAGAAAATGTGTTCAATACTAATAAGTACACACTATCACAGACATACACCAACTCGCACACATGTACACAGTTAAACATATGCATATGTTTACAAACGTGTACGTATACACACTAACACACATACACACACATGTGTATATAAAAGCGCAAATGTTAGATGCACATATTTCAACGCAAAACATTACAAAGAAGGAAGAAGGAAATGAATGAATGCTTCAGTTGGAGAGAAAAAAGTTTTTTAAAAAAACAACATTATTTACGTGATGCTGGGTTTCGAAATCTTTCATGTGACTCTTCATAAACGGTTTCTATTCACTACACAAATTGAGCAAAAAATGAGCTATAAAAAGTATTCACTTTGCATTTTATATGATTATATTTTATTTTTAGCTGGCCTATTTTTTTCTTCGTTTTGTTGTTGTCTATTCGTCTTCCTACTATGTCACTCTCAAATTGGATCAGTGACATTTCCAGAGTTCTTACAGCTGAAAGCTGTGAGAAGATATAGTTCAACATTGTTCTAATGGAATTTAATAATTTAACTTCCAAAATACTTTGAAACCTCTTTTGTTGACATTTATCAATGTATGGCCGGACACAGTCCTTGATATACATGCAACATCATACTCGAAGTTGTTTATGCAACTTCACACGCATTCCGAGCAATTAATGCTTCTAGGCATGTTTTCCACTTGTTCAGTTGCAGGGAAAGGCAGGGTGTGCTCAGATGTCCTTGTTGATATGTGATGTGGCAGTGGGTGTACACACAACCACAAACATAAACAAAGAAGGACACTACTTGGGTAGATAAAGACACATATATAAGTATATACAACACATTAGTATACGTATAAACAAATAAACAAACATAAATACAAATACCCGTATATACATTACATGCATATGTATAAATATAGGCGTAGGTATAGCTGTGTGGTAAGTAGCTTGCTTATAAACCACATGGTTCCGGGTTCAGTCCCACCGCGTGGAACTTTGGGCAAGTGTCTTCTACTATAGCCTAGGGCCGACCAAAGCCTTATGTGTGGAATTGATAGACGGAAACTGAAAGAAGCCCGTCGTATATATGTATGTATATATGTATGTGTGTGTGTATATTTGTATGTCTGTGTTTATCCCCCCACAACATTGCTTGACAACCGATGCTGGTGTGTTTATGTCCCCGTAACTTAGCAGTTCGGCGAAAGAGACCGATAGAATATGTACTAGGCTTACAAAGAATAAGTCCTGGGGTCGATTTCCTCGACTAAAGACGGTGCTCAAGCATGGCCACAGTCAAATGACTGAAACAAGAGAGAGTGTAGAGTAAGTGTATATATATATAATATATATATATATATATATGTAGGTGCATATATATAAACATATTAAACATATATGGACGCACATTCATACACACACGCCCACGCACAAAGACATACACACATATGCAAAATTTAAATATATATATATATATATATCCGTGTATTCGTGCATGTTTGCCTTTGTGCTTTGTGTATAGTTTTGTGTGGGAGTATGTTTAATGAAGCCCCCTACTAAATAGGTGCCTGTTCAAGAAGGCACTTGCCTCATGAGATTTCAAAATAGAAAACTGCTTCTCATCCCATTTCCTTCTCTAGTTGATCGACCATGTATCTGTCCTCTTCTCCCACCACCCACTCAACCTGCTTGATATTGCTGCAATCTGCTAATATTTCTCGAAACTATCACACATATGATATATACATACATATATATATATATATATATATATATATATATATATATATATATATATATATGTAGATATTATACACACACACACTCACATATACATATATATGTGGTGCACCTGAGCACTGTATACAATAATTTCATTATATTATATATATTATTATATATATATATATATATATATATATATATATATATATATATATAGGGAGAGAGAGAGAGACAGGGAAAGCGAAAGAGCGAGGGTGAGAGGGGAAAAGGAGAGAGAGGGAGAGAGAAAGAAAGCGATAGATAAGATAGATTGATAGATAGACAGACAGCCAGACCATCATCATATGTTCGAAAAGAAATTGAGAGTAGTAAGTGAACTTTTACATATTTCACCCAATAATATTTAGAGACGGGAACCGCTGCTTTGGTAGATGGCTTCTATAGCTGTCAAAGGAATGTTTCCATTTCCTTGCAAGATTGTAAAGTGTTAAGCATTACTAATGTTTTTCTAGGTTTATATTCGAGAAAGTCTTTGGAAAAGTTGCCTCGTCAGATGTAAGCAAGATTTGACGAGTAAATCCTGAACTATTTCCATAAAGAATCTCAGAATAATAATCGTCTTTTTTTCCTTATATCACAATAAGATTGTAATTTAAGTATCAGCAAACTACATCGGCGCAGGCGTAGCCGTGTGGTAAATACTTTGCTTCTCAATCACATGGTATTGCGTTCTCTTCCATCAGGTGGCGTCTTGCACAAGTGTCTTCTACTCGAGTGAGTGGATTTGGTGGAGAGAAAAAGAAAAAAAAAACACAAAAATAATAAAACCCGTCGTATATCTAAAAAAAAATGCGTCCCTTTAAAGCCTAGCCAGGCTCACGGGCTCGGTTTCCCCGTTTCTATGGCGTATGTGTTCCCTAGCTTGACGGGACGCCAGTCCATCGCAGCGTTACTCATTTTTTCTCAGCTGAGTGGACTGGAGCAACGTCAAATGAAGTGTTTTGCTTGAAAACACAACGCCTCGCCCGGTCCAGGAATCGAAACCACAGTCTTACAATCATGATGCTGACACCCTAACATCTAAGCCAGTCTTTGTATTTGTATACACTTTTCGCGCGGGTTAACAGCATGGATTGGGTTGTTTTGGTCTGAGATACCATTCGAACAAAAGAAACAGATATAATAAGTAAGAGGTTTTAAGAATTGAAGTACAAGGACCGATTTGTTCGACTGAGACATTCAAGGCGGTGCTCAAGCATGGCCGCAGTCCAATGACTGAAGCGAGGAAAGGATAAAAGCTATATATATATATATATTTCATATTTATCAATTCCACATCTGTAAATAATATTTATTACTGTAATTCAATGAAGACTCGATCGCATTTCCTTTTCATAGAGATTTCTTTTGTCGTTAAGGCTGTAATTGTATGGAAGCCCAGCGTAGCTTCGTTTAGTTGGAGCTGAAGCTTTTCGTGTTGAGAAAAAATTCGCGAGTAGACAAGCAATTAGTTAGATAAACATAGACCTCTGCATTGTATGCGGCAGAAAGCTCAAGGCTAGATTTACTCTTCACAAACAATTGCATCCTTTGATCAATTCTAAGAGGCTTATGTAACACAATCTCCATAGCTTGTTTAGTGTTTTGACTTTATAATTAATTACATACAAAGCGTAAAGAGATCCGTGATGTCGCCTTAGAGACGGGTAAATTTCTATCAAAAATTAAGAATAAATAACTTAAATAAAAATGAAATGATTTCATTTTCTTCCAAATCTTAATGTATCTGTAGCTATGACACAAAGAGAAAGGCCGGGCTAAATATATCGGTCGTATATTAGACTAACGATTTATTTTTCGCGGCCTCTTCGCTTCAACCAGCGGATATGTTTAGCTTGCATCATATCATCGTGCGTATAGAGTCAGAATAACTCGCCCCTTGCCAGTTCAAACCCATCTAAGTGAAAGTAGATAGTACAAGCTTCTCATCAAATATAAAGGGTGCGGTGAATATATTGTCGTCTAAATTACGCAAAAATGAAAATAACACTGACAACTCGTTTTTAACTACATAAAAATATCTTGAAATACTAATGAGTAAATTTATTCAATAAACTCGCGATTGACATCAACCACGGTCTCCAAACGACTTGGGAATCTCCTGCAAATCTTCTGGACGGTCTCCTTGTTTAAGTTGGGGAATGCTACCATAATCCTTGCCTCTAGCTCATCTTTGGTCTCGCGCTCAACTGCACCCCACACATAATAATCAAGGGCGTTGCAGCCTGAGGAGTTAGGTGGCCAGATGTTAGGGGCACTGTGGTCACAGAAATTGTCTGACAGACATGAGTGAATTCTCTTGCTCGTGTGGCATGGTACAGAGTCCAGACATAGTCTTCCATCAGCCACCTCTTGACCCAGGGCAGCACTACCTCCTTCATGCTCTTGATGGAGGTCTCCGTGTTGAGTTCGAGGCCGAATTGGAAGATGAATGGAGGCATAACGTCGCCATCACTAGCGATCACTCCAAATACCATAATGTTGGCTGGATGTTTGGTTTTTATTACTCTTGGTACATGTCCTCAGTTTACACTGTGCTTAGACTGACTCCTAAACATTCTGAAATGTTCGTATTTGAGCTTCCGCTGCAAATGCCATGCAGTACAGAATGTAGTTTCCAAATTTCTGGCACAGAGAATTGCACCATGGTGGTGTCTTTCTCACCCCACTATACTGTGCAGTCGACAAAATCAAAACCAATGCGGATGCACGAAATTAAAAATGTAAACTGGCGACTATTTCCCCTTCGTACACTATATATGTATGTATATGGGAGGATACATACATATATATATATATATATATATATATATATATATATATATATATATATATATATATATATATATATATATAATTTCAACAATTGAGGGTAAAATTAATTAATTATTAATCAATTTCACCAAGTATTCAGTATGCAAAGGACCATTTAAGGCGAATTCAAATTATTACATTATATAAAAGGGCTTAGTCAAATAAATTACTTTGCCACATACTGAACTCATTAGAAATAGTAGCTAAAAAAACTTTTTTAAAACTATTTCTAATACTTAAAGAAAATCTCTCTCATATAGTGTTTGCTCAATTCAACTCACGAAAGTATGGGGGTAAAGACATTAAAAAATCAAATGCAAAGGTTATTTGAGAACGTACGTTTCTAGATTAGTCAACTCGACATTTCTTTCGTCAGCTCAGAACTCCTTGGTTTGGATTTGAAAACACTGAAATTGGGAGCATACCCTTTCGGCTTCTTATCGCTTCTGAAGATCTGCTCGAACTATCAGTGCCAGCAAACTCAAAATATGCAAGCGAAGAATTTCTGCTCTCCCCACGCTGGTGGAAAGGGGAGAGCAGAAATTCTTCGCTTGCATATTTTGAGTTTGCTGGCACTGATAGTTCGAGCAGATCTTCAGAAGCGATAAGAAGCCGAAAGGGTATGCTCCCAATTTCAGTGTTTTCAAATCCAAACCAAGGAGTTCTGAGCTGACGAAAGAAATGTCGAGTTGACTAATCTAGAAACGTACGTTCTCAAATAACCTTTGCATTTGATTTTTTAATGTCTTTACCCCCATACTTTCGTGAGTTGAATTGAGCAAACACTATATGAGAGAGATTTTCTTTAAGTATTAGAAATAGTTTTAAAAAAGTTTTTTTAGCTACTATTTCTAATGAGTTCAGTATGTGGCAAAGTAATTTATTTGACTAAGCCCTTTTATATAATGTAATAATTTTATATATATATATTATATATATATATATATATATATATATATATATATATATATATGAGGGGAGCGTGTGTATACGTGTAAGAAGTTAATGAACATTTTATGGACATGTAAATCGTATCAATTCTGCTCACTGCCTTTCATGGCTGAAAAACACAACTAGCTCTTGCTTATAAAGCTGTTCCGTATTGGGCGTTAATGAAGTATATATATATATATATATATATATATATAAGTGTGTGTATGTGTGTGTGTGTGTGTTGTGTGTGTGTATGTGTGTGTCTCTATGTGTATGTATATATATGAATCTAAGGAATGCTAAAAGCAGAGATATATTTTGGGATCAGAAAAGAAACAAAACATTATAATACAAGCACACACATTTCTAGAAATGCCCGTTAAAATACTAATTCTTAATCGTTCCCAGAAGTCTGTCTATTGTGTATCTCTTCATTGCAATTTGTATGTTTAACATTTTAATGATCAAGTCGATTCATAGGCGTTGATAAGTTACAGTGATTATTATAAACACTTTCAAGTGAAAATAAAAAACAAACCATTCTCTTCTACGAAGTGCATTGTGTTAATATGGCAAAAGTTTGAAACTCTTTCTAAACTATAAGTATTTGTCAATGTTGTAAGTTCGTGCTTGTTTATATGAAACACAGAACTGGGATTATATTTGTGGCTCACAGAAATATTGTTATGAAATTGCAAGGAAAGTGTTTTTCTTTCATTTACTACCATGTATCTAATTAATTGAAGGTAGTTTCTCAATTAGACACGAAGTATGAAACGGGAATATGGATTGTAGGTCAAGAACCGTGACGCTGGTTAGATATATTCCGGGCACATCGTTGCTCGTATTTAGCGGATCCTGTGATTTTAGATAATAAAAACAAATAAGAGAGAAAGACTAGCTTTTTGGCTACGATGCGCTAGAGTAGCACTTCGAGAATTGACTTGTATCTACCTGGCTACTCTCAAAATGGTAAAGAAATGTCGGAGAAGCAAGGATAAGTATCGGGGTATATAAGCCCTCGATGGAAACAAAAGAGTGAGCACGCATGGAATTTGAACTCTCACCCCTTATTGAAAAGGATTTATGCAACTAACTGTTGTGCATAAGTTTCCTAAATGGATATTTATGTAAATAAATGCTTGTCATTTCATCGCTAATTGGAAAAAAATTATTAATTATTCCCTTTAAATATATTTATCATGCTAGGAGGGACTCTTAAAGTCAAAACTACCATAATAAACCCATTTTTTGTTTACCGAACGAGAGGTTATGCAATTCTCGAAGCGAGCCTTTCAAAAACAGATTCAGTTTTTAACAGAATATCTTCTTAAAAGGCTTGCTTCGAGAGTTGCATTCCCTCGCGTTTGGTACAAAATGTGTTTATTATGGTAGTTTTGACTTTAAAAGTCCCTCCTACCGTGAGGCATTTATGTATAGTAATGCCCTGAATATGAACAAACAAACATATATATATATATATATATATATATATATATATAATATATATACATGTATGTAAGTATCTGTCTGTAAATATATTCATATTTGTATGTATGTATGTAAGTAGGTATCTGTCTGTGTAAGTATATATATATATATATATATATGTATACGTCCATACATACATATACCCTTGACAATCTAACTGCTATTGTTCTTGAAATTATTATTATAAGTACACAAGCATGTCATATCAATCTGAGCGTCATCACTACTGAATGAACAGATTATTGTTGTGACAGACAACACTGTTCTCTTTGCCTTACAATGAGGTAGAGGAAAATCATGTGTTACGTTACCTGCCGTTAGTCAATCATTAGGTTCCCTCTTCTTTTACAACCTCTGCTTATAAATGTCAGTGTTTTCTAACCAATACTAACATATTGTAGAACTGGAAAAAAATCAGTACAATATGGGCGTATGTTTAAGTGATGTTATAGTTGCATTGTATTGAGATATAGAGTTGATATAGCTTCAGTAAGTGATTATAATCTTTATACCATTTCAGCACCAAGTGACATTCATATATGTAATATAATTAATACTAAATACGCACTGAAATGAGAAGGAATAACGATCGGTAATTGTTGAGGAATATAATTTGTGTAAAGTAGCAATTAACGTGTGTCCTATTTCTCTGTAATAAATGTAATGTATTTAGCGTAATTTTTTTTTATACTGTTATTGTTATTATTCTCATTTTTACTGACAAAAAGAGAGCGGTGAACCGGCGGAATAGTCTGTGCTTCGGTGGACATGCCTAGCAGCGTTTCATCCGTCTTTTTGCGTTCTAAGTTCAAATTCCTTCGAGGTCAACATTGTCTTTCCTGCTTTCGAATTAGATTAAATAAGTACCGATCGATAATTGGGGTCAATTTATTCCACTCATCTCCACTTTAAATTGACGGCCTTATGACAAAACGTGAAACTGTTATTATAGCCGAAAAGAAGGCGGGGAACTGACATTATCATGGTCATGCCGGATAATATGGTTAGCGGTATTTCTTATGGCATTGAAGGCGGCGAGCTGGCAGAAACGTTAGCACGCCGGGCGAAATGCGTAGCCGTATTTCGTCTGCCGTTACGTTCTGAGTTCAAATTCCGCTGAGGTCAACTTTGCCTTTCATCATTTCGGGGTCGATACATTAAGTACCAGTTACGCACTGGGGTCGACATAATTGACTTAATCCGTTTGTCTGTCCTTGTTTGTCCTGTCTGTGTTTAGCCCCTTGTGGGCAATAAAGAAATAGGTATTTCTTATGGCATTACATTCTGGGTTCAAATTCCGAGTTTGCCTTTAATTTAATCGGGGTCAATAAAATAAGTTCAATTTGAGCACTGGGATCGATGTAATCCACTCACACGCTTCCCTTAAGATTTCTGGCCTCGTGCAACTATTTTATGACGAGCTGTCAAAGACCTTAGAGCATCTTTTTACTTTCTGTGTTTAGAAAACGTGGTACGGGGATAACAGGTTTCGATCCTTTTCAGGACGATAAAATAAAAGACGAGTCAAGAACTGCAAGTGATGGTATCATCTAATCCCTCTTCCTCAGTTTTGTTGGTCTTGTGTCCGAATCAGAATCTAATGTTAATGCCATATTTGGGCGGCGATTTGGCAGAATCGCTCTGGAGTTAATGCGTTAATATCTCAAGATATCTCTTCGAACTCTTCTTAAGGTCAACTTTGCCTTTCATCCTTTCTAAAATAAAGTTGCAGTGAATCACAGGGGTCAAGGTAATCGACTAATCCCCACAAACAAAACTTTTAACCCACTTCTCAAACCAAAAGTAATTACAAGAGGGTGGTCACCTTCTTACGATTGTTAGGCAGTGGAATATTTTCATTGCGGTATTTCGCACGGCTTTTTATCAGTTCAACATATTTTTCGTCTTTTCAAGATCATCATTTCTTTCGTCCCTTCGAGGTAAATAAAACATAAGACTAGTCAAGTGTTGCGGACTACAATGTTGACTGAACGTCACTTCACAAAATTGCCCTTATTGTGCCTATCTTACACTCATTATGGTCCTTTATCTTCTGCGTTCAAAACTTGTCGAGATTGACTCTGTTTTTCAACATTCCGATATCGATAGAATATTTTGAAATAAATTCCTGAGGTCGATATAATCGATCACCCGTAAAATTTATAGCCTTATTCTGACGTAAAAACATCATTTTGTACGCGGGGCAAAATGCTTAGCTGCATTTCGTCCATCAATACGATCTGAGTTCGAATTCTGTCGAGGTCGACTTTGCCTTTTACCATTTCGGTATCGATGAAATAAGGAGCAATTAAACAGTGGAGTTGATGTAATCGTGAATTCCCTTGCCATAAAATGTCAGGTTTTGTGCCTAGAATAGCAAGGATTATTAGAACACTGGACAAGAAGAATATTTAGTGTTGGCACTTTATGTTCTGAATTCAAACAACGCCGGGATAAAATTTGCCTTTCTTCCTTCTAAATTACCTGTCCAATATTCGGTCAATTTAATTTCCTCGTTCCCACCGGAACTAATTTCTTGTCTTTCGATTTCATTTCCTTCTCTCGTCACTATTTTAACCACATAATTATATGAAACCCTACAGAAATTGTAATATATCTTTGTAAGATTCCCGTCAAGTGACTCTCCTGCATGCCGCTGCTGGCGCTGATCATCCTCATGTTCATCGTTATCATATTTCATTGCATGGTGTGGATATAAAATACAAGTTATTTCCATTTCGAGATCAAATAAAAGGTAAATGATACCCTATCGTTTATTATAACTGAGTTGAATCATGAGAAAATACCTTTCCTTCACATTAATCTCCCGCCGATTGTCCTCATCTCCAAGGCTGCATTATTCTACCTAATCCAATGTGTTGATGCTTTGTCATTCTAAGTAATTTATTACTTTACATTTCTTTCAATATCATTCCGTAATGTTCGGGTCCTTTCTAGAATAGGAAAGCTCCAACATTATCATTGCTGTAGATATTCTTTTATTCTAAGGCTGTGGCCATGCTGGGGCACAGCTGGTGTATATATATAATTTCTAGATAAGTGATCCGTCGTTTCTGTCGAATGTCCACATATATTCCATACTTGGCTAATGTATTCTGTTTCTTTTAGAGCTTCCTGGTAGTTTAAGGTGTAAATTCCTTGAACTTGGCACAAAATGAAAAACCATTCTGTGTCAATTGCAAACCACTCCAACGTTAAGTTTGCGACTTTTCTTTATCCATTTAACCATTATATTCTTTCTTTTATTCTTTCACTTGTTTCAGTTTTTGACTGTGGCCATGCTGGAGCACCGCCTTTTAGTTGAAGAAATCGACACCTCGTCTTATTGTTTGTAAGCCTGGTACTTATTCTATCGGGTTCTGTTGCCAAGCCGCTAAGTTACGGGGGAGTTAAACACACCAACATCAGTTGTCAAGCGATGGTGCTGGGACAAACACAGAGACAAACAACATGCATATATATATATATATATATAAATATATATATGTATACGATGGGCTTCTTTCAGTTTCTGTCTACTAAAACCACTCAGAAGGATTTTCGTTGGCCCGAGGCTATAGTCGATGAAACTTGCTCAAAGTGCCACGCAGTGGAACTGAACCCAGAACTATGAGGTTGGGAAGCAAGCGTCTTGCCACACAGCCACACCTGCGCCTATTCAATGTTTGTAAATTGCCGCCCCATATAAAGACTTTTCTTGTCATCGTTTTAGCACAATATTCATTCATCCATCCATTCAGAGAGAGAGAGAGAGAGAGAGAGAGAGAGAGAGAGAGAGAGAGAGAGAGAGAGAGAGAGAGAGAGAGAGAGAGAGAGAGAGAGAGAGAGAGAAAGAGAGAGAGAAAGAGAGAGAGAGATAAACAGAGAGATAGAGTCAGACACAAAAGAGAGAGAAACTAAGTGAGACAAGCAGAAAAAGAAACACAGAAAGAGCGTAAGATAGAGAGATTTCGCTAATATCATCCGAGTAAGTTCCACTTGATACTTCCAAGTGTTTTTCTTGCTCCGCTCAAGTTATTTTCTTACAGTTTTCTAATTGTTTTTGTCGACGTTCTCCGTGTGCAGGAGAGCGATATTCTGTCGATATGAGTATTGGGCGGGTGTAGGTGGGCATCAAAACTACTCTCAGTAGTTTCTTGTATCTTCTTGTCTAAACTCATTTATTCATATCTATTATCTTATATCAAGATTGACTTCAGTTTTGAATATATCTGATTCTTTTTTTATAATTTTCTTCATCATCTCCCTGTTCTGTATCTCACCGACTTAACTGCTTCTAATTATTTCTAACGTAAGTTCTGCTTTAATTATCTGATAACTTTGTATGGATCTAATTTAATATTCTAAGCTTTGCTATCTGCAACTTTTTTAGAGTAACTTAATCATTTTTGTTTCGTCTGATATTCATATTTATATCTTGGTTTATTTATAAACACTTTTAGTCTGGTCACCAGCTGCGTATTTTGTTTAGCAAATAGTTTTCAGCTATTCATGCTACAGAGGATTCGACATATGGATTGTCTGGCATTTATAATCAGTGTTAGATTTCTTCAGCAAATTATTTGAGTCAGAACTAGAAAGGATAGTAGAGCAATTAAGGAGTCTCTATGAAAGAGTAGTTTTCATACGAGTATAGTACTGGTTTTATTTACTCTTTGTGTGTAGTTATACAATCGTGACGAGGGATAACCACATTAGAATATTCTTCTTCTAGCAGTAATGGGTTTAATTTCAATCATCACTTTCACTTTTTCCGGAAGAATCGTTTGTCCTTTTTCTCTGATATAGCTGATGTATTTGTTCGGTATTCATGCTGTTGTACAGCTTCTAGGAATGGAAATACCTTTTAAATTCCTCTGCTAATGAACACATGCCTTGCTAAGGCCCTTCAGACTATTTTTCAATCCCTGTTCATGGTTCAGTAACTGATATTTACAATTATGTGAGCCACTGCTGCTTCACTGCTGCCTCGCATTTGTTCTTCGGCAAGTGAATTTTGTTAATGAGAGCACCGTTTGTCTTGAATATTATGCAGTTAAGAATCTATATTCTTAGCGTACACTTAGTGATCAATTCATGAGTTCTTTCAATTTCAATACATTCTTAAATACTTTTTCCAGAGGTTTACTCTTTACATATTTTAATCTAAATTTCAGAACAATTCCAATGCTTAGTGCCCCACCCCCACCAGCCGTTGCAATTTCATCTGATCGATGTCTTGCTTCGCTATGGCACTTGTTGTTTTGAATACTTTCGCATGTGTTGTCTCCATCATTGAGATCAAAGGTTAAAACAATGTTCAAAATAATAGATGCCAGAGGAATAATAAGTGGATAAGCAAGGAGATATGTAAATAAAATCGTATGAGTTACTTAAATACACAACGCAGAGAGCAGCAAATATATTTTATATATATATATATATATTATATATATATATATATATATATATATATATACTGTAACTGTCAATGTAACATGTTGAAAGAATTCTACATCATATTATGAAAATAAAACCATATTCTTTTTTCTTTTCAGGCAGTGGAAAGCTGTCATACTGAGGAAGCACCTCGAATGATTTGGTCGAATTATGACCCCAGTATCTGTTTTTGAAGTCTGGTACTTATAGCAATTCTACTTTTTTCAAAGCTAATAATTAGAGGAAGGTAATTCAAGTAACGCTGGTTGCCAAAAAAGAAAGAAAAAAAAGCAAAGAAGCATACTCAGGAAACACACACACACACACATATTTGTATATACTACAAGCACCCACACTCTTCCCGTCAATGAAATCCCACCACAATGAATTGGTTGGCCCGGAATTATAGCAGAAGATATTTACCCTATATTCTCTGCTGTGAGACTGAACCCTAACCAACGTAGTTGACAAGCGACCACAACTGCCCCTACTGTAAGAAACAGAAATGTTGATCTAGAAAGAAAAGCAATATTTTTTTATTCCCAGAAGATAATCATAAACTTTACTATGGCGATAATTATAAAGTTGAAAATTTAAAACTCATTGTCTGTGGTTTTATGTGATATCAATTTCGATGTTTATAAAATAATAAATAGGATGAATAGATCTAAAGTTCTGTTAGGAATATTTTAGTTTACTTGTCATTAACCACCATGGACAACTGCATAAATTGCACCATTCTAAAAGCTCATTATACCGAAAAATCAAATTCTCCATATCTATTGTTCTAAAATATTTTTAAAAATCTTTTCTGGGCCAGGTTGAATGTTCAGTACCCACGGTCTTTCCAGATCCCAGGAGACCAAATCAGGCTGGTGCCTTTAAATATTATACTTAAAATTGTTACATTTTATGTGAAGTATATTTGCCATATAAATGTGGCTAACCAGTAAGGTTGGATGCTACTGTAGCTTGTAGCCCCAGGAGAACATCTTCTCCAGCTGGCTATTGACACACTTTCTGTGCTCTATCAGTATTTGCAAATGGAAGCCATCCTTTCCATCGTCGACCTGACAGGATACGCACGATGGGACGGACATTTTACATCTGCAAGAACGAGGCGAAAAAAGAGTCGATTCCAGAGGCCTCACATCGGGTTAAGTCCTAAAAATATTGCTTAGTATGGAGATTGGGGGTTAGAAACAGCATGAATGATGGAAGGAGGAGAAAGAGTAGCGGAAAGAGTGATTAAGTGGACGTAGCACGGAACCAGACACTTCCGAGGTACAGAGGCCATTGTAGTAGAGATAGAAAAAAATAGACAGAGGACACAGTCCATGTGTGAGACAAAAGCTGAAGCTGATCAGTGCCTTTATGACAATTCGCTGAGTGGCTTGTCTTTGTGTTTCATCCAGCTTATCAATGTGTGGTCTAGGAAGGCACACCCAGAGCCATTATTCCAAGTGAGTGTCAAATATGTCGACAACCTTTTGAATATTTCTTCGATGAATAAATGTAAAATTTTCCTCGAAATAAATGCATCAAATGCAATAAATAAACTACTTCAAACCAATCAATAGGAAGTGGTTTCTGTTTTTTTTCCTTTAATCACACATCTTTTTACGTGGACTGTTTCACCTCATTAACCTAATTTAATGGCTGCTGTATTGCCTTTGCTGCCATTTTAATATAGTTATTTTATCGAAGTGGTCTCAGTATTTTTATTTTAACTTCTTAATTATGATTTTCATTTGATTCATTTTTTTCTCATTGATTTTTACATTTTTAGAAGATGTCCAACTATTTCAGATTAAGAACCCTTAAAACATCAATAGAATTTACACATGGGCAAATTCGAACCGATCGATAATGCCGTCTTTCTCCAGCAAACCACTATCCATAAATTCAAGGAGGAAAAACATTTATTACAAACCTTATTATAATCAAAGTGTATTTCAGTGACAGATTCATTTAAGTGAGATCGTCTCCTCCTCTTCTTCCTCCTCCCCGTCATCTTCAACATTAGTAATGGTGATGAAGATAGCGACAACGATAACGACAGCCACGATGACAAAACGAATCCTTTCAGCATTTGTAATTACTGCTCAAGTTTGTCAAGAGAAAACAAAATATTTATAATTGATTCGACACTCAAAAAAGCAATCAAAACTTGAAGAAAAAAAAATTAATTTTTTTTTCCTTTTTCATCTTCGTTTCTGTATGACTGCATAGAATATTGGCTGTCGTGTGATATTTAAATCAGTGAGTATCACATGATTATTGGATTAAACGGACGTTTAATGAAGCAGCGATATCTCGCTTTATAATGGAAGTACCAAGGTGTTCTCCTCTGAAAACCCGGCTCAGCAACCAACCATTTAAAACAATTCGCAGTATTCAAATTTCCTTATGGCATTATTTGTACGGCCTCATGTTTCTAAAATAAGATCTCATCGAGACAGAATATGCATTCCATTGGCCTTGTTGGTCGATAAAAATATGCACCATTAATCTAATGCTGTTAAGTTTTTTTTCTTTTCTTCTTTTTTACAAATATTTGATGTCTGGCAGAAAACGTAAACTGTTTCGCATTACAGAAACGACAGCAGTTAGTTTCAATTACCAAGTAATTTTGTAACAGACATTTGTAACACATAATTTTATAGTATAGGTGTTGTGTGGGCGCCACCAGACGATGAAGTAGGCTAGCCCAATACGTAGATATAATGGGAGAAGACTAGACCAGAGTAGTAGAGACTAGTAGCAGAGTAGCGGTGAGAGTTGAGTAGAAGCCATCCGAACGTGCGACATAACAATAGGTTAGCTAATTCAGATTGCATTCTTAGAACTGAGAATTGATTAAATATAATGAATGAGTCTGAGAGTCGTATAGCATCTTCGATTTATAAGATTGTTGACGTGAAAGCGTGTGTCGTATCTTGGGAAGGTCATTTTGACAACTAGAACCCCAAACAGTGGATTTATTATTAAAAGTCATCTAACAGTGTTTTAATAACGAGGGCATATCACTGATGAAATTGGGACTAACGATGAAAAGAATTTAATGAACGAAACGCACTGATTGACTGGTCCAATTAGACATTAAACAAACGACTAGCTGATTGCTTTAATGATTAATTAGTTAACTTAAATATCTCCGCCTAAGTGAGAATAAATATTGTATCCCAGCATTAATACTGCCTCTGTAGGAAATATATAGTTTTTAACAAGCACAACGGCTAATCGCGGCACAAGTGCCTCTTTTGGCACTGATTGCTTTGATATATCGCTGGCGAGGATGTGAATCACTCCTATCTCTAGCTGTCGAGAACCCATTACCAACGAGATCAGGGAAGGTCGAAATCATGTGATCTGGTGATCTCGTGCAGGATTTCGGGGCGCGGGGTAT
>NC_043007.1:7051890-7121890 GCF_006345805.1 Octopus sinensis | reverse complement strand
GAGACAACCTATTTAAGAAAAACAGGCGTGGCTGTGTGATAAGAAGCTTACACTTGCGTCAGAAATTAATTAGCACTTCTCAAATTTCTACATTAAATAGGTTAAATCAATTAACCTATGAGCTGTTCAAAACGTCTTACGCGATGAGAAAACTTAGTATGGTGTGATTTCGGTCCTTGCGAGGCGCTACCTATATCTATTAAACAAAGGAAGATTTGTCTGCATCCGCACTCCAAGTTGTTGTTGTACTGCTATGTCAACATCATAAGGCTGTAGACTCTCAAACTGCCCTGCAAACAAAGTTACGTCATCGTTCTGCGCAACAGTGAACTCGCAACAAAGCAATAGTTCGAGATATGGCCACTAGGTGACAGCACATACCTTGAGGGTGCTAATTAATTTCTGACGGTAGTGTACTTCCCAATAACGTGGTTCCGGGTTCAGTCCCACTGCGTGGCACCTTGGGCAAGTATCTTCTACAATAGTTTCGAGCTCGCCAAAGCCTTGTGAGTGGATTCAGTAGACGGAAACTGAAAGAAGCTCGCCCTATATATATATATATATATATATATATATATATATATATATATATATATATATATACACATACATACATATTTGTATGTGTTTGACAACCGATGTTGATCGGTTTACGTTCCCGTAACTTAGTGGTTCAGCAAATGAGACCGATAGAATAAGTACTAGGTTTGCAAAGAATGTCTTACTGTCGATTCGTTCGACTAAAGGTGGTGCTCCAGTATGGCCGCTGTCAAATGACTGAAACCAGTAAAAGAATAAAAAGAGAAAAGAACAACAAAACGCTTTATATTGCTTTGTAAAATCAAGAATGGAAAGCAGTAAAAGCGTCTGTGTGTCAGCAGAAAGACTAACAAATCCGGCGATTGTCAACAACAATACATATATAAATATTATTTACGTTATTTACATTTGACAGATATTTGTCTTCATCTTGTTTGTTGTTAAGACAACGTTTCGGCTGATATACCCTCCAGCCTTCATCAGGTGTCTTGGGGAAATTTTGATTCTCATTCCTAAGGTATTTTGTTCAGGTGACTGCCTGGAATCGAACTCGGAATCTTGAGGTTAGTAGCCATCGCTCTTAACCACTACCCCATATGCACGTGAGCAATTATGGAGCGAATTTTTGGGCTTATAAATCTAATATTCTCCTGTCCTTCCTTAATGCCACTTCCCATATGCTGTTCATACCTGCACTCGGTCTGCTCAGCAGGTTGTTGTGTTCTAGCATTTCTGCTGCTTCTTTTAGTTTTCGTATTTTCCAGTGGTGTTCTCTGTCTATTCCCTTCATCCCACACGGGTATGTGGTCTCCATGTTACCATACATGACCAGCTATACTCGATTTATCAATATCTCCTCGTGTCACAGCTTTGCGATGTTCCTCTACTCTTACTTCTTATTTTGAGGGGAAGGCATGTTTCACCGTTGTATAACTTACCACAGCTGCATGGGATGGCGTACACGCACTTCTTGGCCACATTCTCTTCTATTGGTGGTTTTACTCGAAGGAGATATTTTCGAGGTGTTGTATTACTTTTGAATACTGTCTTTATGTCATATGGACCGCATATCTTTTCTATCTTTTCGGAGAGGCCTTTCACATAGTGTAGACAGACTGTGGACAGTTCATTGGTTGTGTCCTCTCTTTTCGTCCTACTAAACCCAAGATTCACCTGAATGATAATATTAATATCAAACAAAATACCTTAGAAATGAGATGAGGACAAATATCGGTCAATTGTAAATAATGTAAATAATGTACATAATTCCTCATCTCTTAAATATAGATAGATGTTTGCCTTAAGTATATACATACTTAAGGCAACCATCTATCGATTGAAGAGGCTCCTGTACTTCGTCTCTGAATGCAATATCTCTTCCGGTGGCGAAACAACTCCGGAAGTGCTTCATTCCTTCGATGAAACAAAGCTAAAGCAGAGAAAAGCCTCTTGGCACAGATTGACCTTAAACTCTTCTGTGCATGCGCGCTAAGTTTTAACATTCTAACTCACTTCTGCTGTTTACAGCTTTGCTTTGAAGGAAGATGTGTAGAGTGTGATCGTCCCATTGTCCATAACAGAGAAAGTTTTCATGGAGATACCTGTGCAAAGAGGCCAGCGTAAAGTTGTTGAAAGTGTATGGAGAGGAATGTATGAGCCGCACGCAAGCATACGAGTGGTTCTGACGTCTCCAAGATGGTCGAAAAAATGTTGGTATTGAAAGACCCACAAACAGCATAACTGAGAAAGACATCACGGGTGAGCGTGCAGCTACGAGGGAAAATCATCGCATCACCATCTGTGAGTTATCAGAGAATAGCCAGATTAGTTCCGGTTCAGTTCAGTCCATTCTCATTGATTTGGGTATGAGACTTGTGTCTGCCAAGTTTGTGGCAAAACTGCTTTCTGTTGACCAAAAGGTCACTCGGGTTTCAGTTGCACAAAATCTCTTTGAGTGTGTCGAGAGCGATGAAAACTTTTTGAAAATTTTGCATAGGCCTCTGACTCGGTATCGCCAAGCTTTTGGCAAAATTTGATGCAGATTCTCTGCTCAGCCTTCTCTGTCATGGTTAATGCGACGATCACACGCTACATACCTCTACTCTAAGCTCTGCTGTAATAAAACGGGAATACGCTATAACATTAAAAGTTAGTGCGCATGCAAAGGCGGCTTTACTCTGCGTGCTTCAGGTTCGTTACTATGGCAACTGTCCGGATACTTATTGATCAGATAACGTATTAAAAGAGAAGGCTAATATTAATGTAACTTATTAATGTAATAGGTGAATGGTTGGCGATGAGCTGACAGAATCCTTAGTACACCGGACAAAATGCTAAGCGGCATTTCTTCCGTCTTTATGTCCTGAGTTCAAATGCTACCGGTGGTTAAGAATAAATTCTAGAAATTCTCAATCGAGCACAATGTAATGCACATCATATTTAATTCAGTTTTTTGATTTTTCACTTTATTTCTCATTCAAAACTACTCAAGCGTAAATATTATTAGAAGTTTATGGTAAGGAGATGAAGAGGTTTCACTTCAGTCACATTGGCGTATCTGATGTTTTCTAATAATGTAATGACAAGAATCAGTAAGCTCGGTTAAGGAATACCTACATTATTGAAGATAGAATTGGTCTTTTAGATTCAATAAAACCAATTATATAATTACTAGTGCCATAAAAGATCTTACACAAACGAGTTACAATGATTCTTAATATAGGCACAATGCTATATTTGGCACAATTCTATATTGTTTCGGTCGATGGTAAATTAGATTAAACAGGCCAAAGTATGTGGTTGCTAATTGTTTTCTCGACTGTAGAAGCTGGTAAATGTAATAAGAAACTCGGCTTTTTGTTTTATACTTCAGAATGTAAACATGGCTGAAACATCGTATGGCAGTTCTCAGTGACTTTTCGGAATCTACTAACCTACAATTCATCGATCATGGATCAGCTGTGCTGTAAGCAATCCTTGTAGAAAACAAGATGACATGGAAATAGTTTAGCGACAGATATTAGGGCAACAATGTATTGGGTTGTCCGGAAAGTTCGTGCCGATTAATAGTAGCTTACCTTTCGACTTAGTTTAGAACGTGGTTGAGTCCATAAAATAGGATTTGACTCCACTTCCATTTAGAGCACAGTTTAAGCTATCTTTTCGTGGAAGAAGGTTCACGTTCCTATAACCTGTGTTAATTCTGTAACCCTTTAAAATGGAAGACAAGAAAGTTCATTTTCAGCACTTGATGCTTTTCTTTTTCTGTAAAGGGAAAAATGCCTCACAAGCAATCAACGAATTATGCATAGTTTACGGTGATGTTTCTTTATCCGAAAGAACTGTACGGAAGTGATTCGCAAGGATCCAAGCTGGAGATTGTAGCCTTATTGATAAAGAGCGATCAGGCAGACCATCCACTACAGATGATGACCAAATAAAGTCATTAATTGAGAATAACCCACATTGCACAACCCGAAAATTGGCAGAAAGCCTCAACCTATCAAAGTCCGTCGTTCATGAGCACCTGGTAAAGCTTGGGTACACAAATCGCTACGATGTTTGGGTACCACATGAGTTGAGTGAGAAGAACTTTTTGGATCGCATTTCCATCTGTGATTCGCTTTATAAACGGAATGAAAACGTGCCTTTTTTAAAGCAAATTGTGACAGGTGATGAGAAATAGATTATCTACCGAAATGTTCAGAGAAAGCGATCCTACAATAAGCGTGTCTTCACCCTAAAAAGTCTTGCTTTGTGTCTGGCGAGATTGGAAAGGAATTATGTACTATGAGCTTCTCCCAAGTAACCAGACATTTAATTCTGAGAAATACTGCACGCAACTGGACGAGTTAAATGCAGCAATTCAAGAGAACCGTCCAGAATTGGCCAATAGGAAGGGTGTTGTTTTCCAACATAATAATACAAGACCGCACGTTTCTTTGGGAACGAGACAAAAATTGCTGCAGCTCGGCTGGGATGTGTTACCCCTCCCCGCCATATTCACTAGATATTGCTCCTTCGGATTTCCACTTATTCAGGTCTCTGCAGAATAGTGTTAATGGTAAAAATTTCAATTCCTTGGATGGCGTAAAAAGATACCTTGATGAATTATTTGCTATGAAACCACCTCAATTCTGGGAAGAGGGTATTTTCAAGTTAAAGGAAAGATGGAGATGCATTGTGCAACAAAATGGTTCATATTTGGTTGATTAAATATATAATGGCAAATATTTATTGACCTTTTCCTTTCCTTTAAAAATTTGGCACGAACTTTCCAGACAACCCAATAGTATATTGTTATAGAGTGGGCGATGCTACACAATTCCTGTGAATTGGTAACGAATTTTTATACGAATATACTTCCTCAAATTGCATTAGATTGAATAGAGACGCTCATAATATAAACATGCTACAGTTCTATATCTGGATATTGGAAAACGCTGCATTCTGCAACATATCCAGAAATACAAAACCTAAAAGTAAAACCGACGTGATTGAATGACATTGCAATGTGTGGAAGGCATTATTTGTAACAGAGCAGCTGATAAGGGTGTGGCTGTGACGATTTCAGTGGAACTAATTGTTGTGATTTCGGGTTGGCCTATTGTTTAATATAAGGCGAGTACTAGGTAGATCGTTTCTGTGGCTGTTCCATTCTGCATTAATTTCTGTTATGGTGCTTGTATTTAATTGGCGCTCGAAAGAAAATTTTAATTGCTTATTCGAAAGGGAATACCAGGGAATCAATGGTTTTATAATTATTGGTTTATGCATTAGCTCCGGAATACAATGTGGTAGGTTTGTGGTATTTATACACACACGCACGCACGCGCGCGTACACACACACACATACACACACACACACACACACACACACACACACACACATGTGTATATGTGTGTAAAAATTTGAATATATATATATATATATAATGGTATTTCGTTTTTTCTGTACGTTCTGAGTTCAAATGCCGCCGAAATCGACTTTGCCTTTCATCCTTTCGGGTTCGATAAATTAAGTACCAGTTGCGTACTGAGGTCGATCTAATTGAATGGCCCCCTCCCCGAAATATTTCAGACCTAGAAAAGAATATATATGTAACGGAGTTATCTAATTCTCGAAGTACTGACAACGTTGATGAGCAAATATATATGCGTGTATAAATATATATATATGCGTATGAGTGTGTGTGTTTATGTATTTACATATGTACGTAAGTATGTTAAAAATCTATGATAAACAGCGGGAAGTTCATATTAACACATCGCTTTTTAAAGTGTGCTCTGAGTATAAAGTGGTTAAAATAACCACCGTGTATCGTGAATATCTATGTACAGATGTCGCTCTGTATGTATCACGTATCTGCCTTCCAACCAAAACTAATATACACATACACACGCGCGCACACACACACACACTCACACAGACACATATATATATTCATAAATTCATACATACATAAATAAATATATATATGTACATATATATTATATATACATATATACATAAACAGACACATTGGTTATAAAAGTTTTGTGTTTTCAAAGTATACATATTTATTTTTGGAGAACTTCGTGTATGTTTCTCTGCATACATACACAGATGCCAAATTACACACACACACACATGGGCAGACACATCTTTTTGATTTTATCTCTTTTAAAGATTAACAGAATATTTTCCCGCAGCTATATATATATATATATTTTATTGATTTTACTTATTTCTAGGTCTTTCCGTATCTGTCTTTCCATGAATCCAGCCTGACTACTTTAGGGGTGGGGCAGAGAGTGGAGAATGAAGACGGGGTATTTTCTAATTAACAAAGCGCAAAAATAAAACACTTTCAAAATTTAGAATTAACTTATCTCTTTTTCAGCATGCCATTGTAAATATTAATGCTGCTATTGCACTGCTTGTGGGAGACTTTCATCGATTTTTACCTGGTTATATTTTAACATTCATCACTAGCAAAATATTCTTGCAAAACTAGGAAAATGTATTGTATGGAATGAGTAAAACTGAAAGAAAAAAAAAGTTATTTTACCCCAAGTCAGAAAATATGCTATTATAGATATGATCAATATTTTCAATAATTTGATTCTGAGCTCTCTCTCTCTCTATACGCACACCTATACACCTATACCTATATCTGTGAGTATACTTGTCTATGTCTGCGTGTATGCGCACATCGCCTTAAGACCGAGTTATTCAGTTACCACTTATATAACAATTGATGTACACACACACACACATATGTAGACGTGTGTGTCGAATACATTGGTTTTGACGAGTTGGATGGAATGTACACAATACCTGGTTTAGTTTCTCAAAGAATAATTTAATGTTTTCGATAGTCATATTCAGATATTGTTTCCCGCTGAGGCGATCTATCAAATGGACATCACCGGGATATGTAAGATAAATATATGCCTTGCGCTAAAGTAGCGCCTGGCCTCACCACCACAGTTAAACAGGGACGTAACCAAAAACTAACCTATTTTCTAATCGATTTGATATTAAAAGTCAACGTTGAACAAATGATGGAGTCTATTTGGGCTAGATTTCTTTGTAAATCCTCTCTTTTATTCGTTTGTTCTTTCTTCTATTCTTTCAAATTTAGCTTCGTAAGAGTGGAGGCTCCTGTATCATTTGGAAGCTCGCCGAAATGGGTCTATTGACATCCCTGTTTAATGTGTTGCCCTATATGCTGATGGTGGTGGTGTTGATATTCTGGGGTTTATGAAATGGGTCTATTAGCAGGGCTTGGATGGTTGGACACGACGCGAGTAATGGAAACAGGTCATTCTAGTGAGTGAGAGGTGGATGAATGGAAGTGGTACGAGAAGCGTAGAGGCCACCTCAGTGTCCATAAAATAAGCCTGGTTTATGAGGCGGCACATATTCGGACAACAGAATGGAGCATGTTTTTGAGTGAATTCATGCCTATGTACCACACAGTCTTTCTCTGTATGTAGTCAAGTGCGGCGTATGTGCTGAGTCAGAATATTGTCATAGCTGGGAGGTAAAATGAAAAGCAAAATACCTCAGAGCGGTGAGGTCTAGCATTTGGATCTGTGTAAAATAATATGATTATGTGTTCTTCAAATATGCATTGGACTTTATTCTTGAGGTTAGTCATGAAGGAGTCACTCCATCTTTAATGTGAGGTATTTCAGTTGCATATAAACGAAGCTTATCCCTGGAAGCTTATAGAGTGAGCCAGGAAGATCCTTGATGTAGTGAGGAAGGAGTATGGGGAGCAGAACTAAATCCTGCAGAACACCAACGTTTCTAACATTAGCTGCGATAGTACAATGTGAGTGCAAACCACTGAACCAAGAAAGGAATGGTGTGCGCCTAAGTAGTATGTTTTGAAAGGTTTTGATTTTAGGTGTTGTCGAAAACTTTGAGGACTTCGATGGTGTTAACTAAATTTCTCCAGGAAGTGAGACGACTAGTGTATGACGGGATATTGTTTCTCCAGGTATCTAATTTTCGGAAGCCGTATAGTTGTTAGTAACAAGTGGCAGATTTATATTGGTATGTCGTAGCTGCTGATCTTCTCAATTTATTGAAGTATTTGAAGTGAGTGCGGAAGGGCGATAATTATGAAGACTGGTTGTCGTTCTTAGAAATGAGACACACTGCAGCTTGTATCCAAATATCGGAATACATTAGTAGAAAGGAGAAAAATAGATCGATAAGGAGAGAGAGAAAGAGAGAGAGTTTGAAGAGACAGATAGGGAGAAAAACAAACAAACGCTGAATAGTTTGATTAATAAAGTGGCTAGATCTAGTGGACTTTGAGAGTATTAGTAGGGCTTGGATGGTTGGACACAACGCGAGTAATGGAAAGAGGTCAGACTAGAGAGTGGAAGGTGGCTGAATGGAAGTGGTAGGAGAAGAGGAGAGGCCACCTCAGTATCGATAAAATAAGCCAGGTTTATGAGGTGGCACATATTCGGGCCACAGAATGAAGTACGTTTCTGAACGAGCTTCCAAATGATACAGGAGCCTCCACTCTTACAAAGCTAAATTTGAAAGAATGAAAGAAAGAAGAAACAAATAAAAGAGGGGGTTTAAAAAAGAAATCTAACCCAAATAGACTCCATCGTATGTTCAACGTTGACTTCCAGCATCAAGTCGATTAGAAAATAGGTTAGGTTCTGGTTACGTCCCTGTTTAATGTGTTGCACTATATGTTGATGATGGTGGTGGTGCTGATATTCTGGAGTTTATGAAATGGGTCTGTTAGTAGGGAAACTATCAGAGGTGGTGGCCTCTGTTTAAAGTGACGAGTTCTACTTTCGTAAATGGCTTGTTTGTACGTAGAAGAGGATAATTTGGGAAGGAACTAAACGCGAGTATGTAATGTGCACCGTACGGAGTTGGATCAGATGCAATGCGGACAGATAATATAATGGATGCCTCTGAGTGGTGTGTAATGTTCACACAAACCATCACTATTGAGAAATGAAGGAAAAATTTAGTGTAGGAAATTCTGGAATGGAACCAATGAGGTCGATTGCAATTAAGGAACAGGGAGAGTTCAACGACATTGCAATAGACAAAGGTATGCTTCTCAGTTCTGATGGCGCTCTTGTAAGGGTTGCTAAGAGAACTGATTTCGCTGATTTGGGGTGAAGTGTTAATCTTGTGTATAGAATGTACACAATGCACCAAAAATCATGATATGAGAGCGGTTGAGTTCGAAAGGTAGAAAGAGATTATGATAGCCACCCATTACACACATTAGATTGCGTTTTTTAAGGGAAACGACCGTCCCTAGTCTCTCAGTAAAAGCCAACTATTAACCTTGGGTTCAGTTTATTTTAATCTTTCGTATATCGTGATATCCCAGGTATAGGTTGGAAATTCAGAGAGCCAAATGGCCAACATCCGCTGTTAGAGGAATATGCTTGGAAGCTTGAGTGAGAAGCATAAGTTTCTCAGGTTCCCAGAGTTGGCAGTAAATGTTGAAATGACTCAATGTCTTTGCTTTTTACGAGATTACTCCATTGCATCTCCTTGGTCTTACAATCCACATATATTTGGAAAGAATGTTTTGCTTTGAGATCTTTGACTACGAATGTAAATATCGAGCTCTTAAAAGAATTCTTAAAGGGTTAAATGTTTTAAACTTTTAGGGTAGGGTCTAACGATACTGAATATTCTCTAGAATAAAAGAAATAATTCAGAACATTGACATCTCTTTTACAGGAAGCCTTTCCTGTGCAGCGGGTTCTGAGTTTTGTTTCTAATATTACTTTAGGGATAGGTTGAGTGCTTCGAGACTTGCAGTCTTTGAACTGCAAATGTGCATATTTTGCTATTGATATGACAATCGAAAATAAATACGTCTCTTTGTGTGTAATATATGTATGTTTCTGTCAACAGAACTATACATATACCAAACAAATGAATAAGTAATAAGGCGAACAGAAAAGAAAACATCTATTCGTATCTTTCGGCGTTTGGAAGGTTTTTTTAGATATACATTCCCCCGTTCACCCTTTTCTTGTATTCCCATCTCTCTATTTATAGATATATTTCAAATATCTTTGAAAGTGTATATATATATATATATATATATATATATATATATATATATATATATATATATATATATATATATTTCTATTCGCAGATGCTTTACACAGTTGTTTTTTTTGGGTGTGTGTGTGTGTCAGAGACTTTTCGTGTAGATATGTGTCTACACTCATGCGTAATATATGTGAACACAATTGCCGATGCTTGCTTTATTTAGCATTTTTCTGCCACATTTTAAGAACTACATTCCTTAATAAGTTCAATTTCAATCTCATATTTTACTGTGTTAAGAAACATTTTAAGGAAGTAAAAAGCATATTATTTTTTTCTCTTTACTTAAACCAAAAAATGTTTTCCACCAGGTTACTTATATTTCATCTCAATCAATATTCTAAACTAACGATTATTAACCCATCTGTTGTTTCTTAATCTTGAAAGTTATTACAGTAAATTGATAAATATTGTACAAAAAATAAAAGATTATGATTTTAGCTACATTCGACATTTTACAGCGAGTTCAACATTCAACCCCCTTTAAAACTGCATAAATAATTTCTCTTATATTACACTGGAAACAACAGTCAGAATTCTGAGAGAGAGAGAGAGAGAGAGAGAGAGAGAGAGAGAGAGAGAGAGAGAGAGAGAGAGGAGAGAGAGAGAGAGAGAGAGAGAGAGAGAGAGAGAGAGAGAGAGAGAGAGAGAGAGAGAGAGAGATATTAGAGACGGGCATTCTCCGTATACAATGCATTTCGTAGTGCTGAAGAGACTGAATTTGGTCCGGAAGAGGAGTTAATATATGGGCAAGCAATTCAGGCAAATCGATATACAAAAAAATATTAAATACAATTTTTAAAAAAAAGGATGTTTACATATAAAAAAGAAGCTGACTTACACCGAATAGAAATATCTGGAATTAAGGGAGTTGAGTAGATGTCTCTCGAGTCTAACAGCTGTTTCTGGGGGACTTGATGGTGCAAAATAATGCTTGTAACTTGATACCACCAGCCCCTGTCTTCAGGGAAGAATTTTAAGTTTGAAGTGTTGACAGGATGGAGATTAAAGATGGAATGATTTTGTAGAAAATTAAGTGTATTAGAAAGAGGAGTTGGTGAGGGGTTTAGAGAGAGAGTAGGTGGGAGGAGAAAATAGATTGTGGGGTTAGGGCTAATAATGAGGTGGAAGCTGGGATGAAGGGGGAAGAGTGGTTAAGGTGGTATGTGAAAGATGATCTTGGTGTTGGTTTTTATGAAGGCTTTATAGAGTTGGAGGCTGAGATAGAGAAAGAGAGATGGCTTTTAATTGAGGGATAAGAGTTGACTGGTTCTGTAGGTGGAGGGTGGAAAGGTGGTCAAAAGTAGTTGTTAGTGGGACAAAGGAATTGGGGTGGTACTGGAGGGGGTTGGGGTATTATGGTCAATAGAGGCATATAGAATTGAATAGAGGGGTGTGAGTAGGAACGGGTAGAGGTAGATTGGTTAGTTTTCAAAGAAATGTGGGTATTGTTAAGTACTTTTTGAAACTAAGGGAGGGTGGTGAGGTTAAGAAGGAAGTGTGAAGCAGTTGATTTGAAGAAATTGGAAGAACTTGGAAATATCCTTCTCTTGGCAAAGGCCCGAATGTTCTTTTGTGGTGGCGCAGTCGATTAGAACCCTAACCCTTCTACAAATTTTGTTTCAAGGCACGTATTTCCTCAATCGCTCTCTTTTGCTGACGTAAGCAAATTAACTCCGGTTGTTAACATAAACTTAGGTACACACATAGTTATGTAAATAAATACAATGTATATACATACGTATATATATATATATTATATATATATATATATATATATATATATATATATATATATATATATATATAGTTAATCCAAACAAGAAACCACAAAAAACACAACAACGCGAGGACGTGGAACAAATGTAGTATTATATAAATTAAATTAGAGATAAAACCATATATATATATATGTATATGTATGTATCTATATGAATATGTATTATATTTACATACAGATAGAGACTCAAATACACACACGTAGGTCTTCGGTTTAACTGTCCAGGGGAACATGGCGAAGGTACTTTGAATAAAATGACGCACATTTTACTGATGACGGTGAACGTAACTTTTATAACATTTTTACTTTCATGAATTTGTTTTGCAAGGTTCCTGTTGTAAAATGATGAGTTGAAAAATATACTTCAGGACGGTCATTTTTTCTTGCCAAATAAACACACGCACTACATATTCGTTCTTCGATCGTTTACAGGTATTCTTGTTTTATCTTATGACCATTGTCTAGAAATCTTTGATAAAATAAGAACAACTATAAACGAGTGAAGAACGATTATACAGTGCATGTGTTTATTTGACAGGAAAAAGAAAAAGAACCATCCGGAAATATGGCGATATTTTATAGCCTTTATCCCACCTAAGTGAGGTTTTGTTTCATTGAGCATGTCTATAACACATTTATGTGCTTACTAGATTCCATTACAAATTACTATCACAATTCTAAAAGTAAGACTATTGCAATACGTTTATGCTTAAACAAGTAACTCAGTGCTTCCATCTCTCCTTCACAGCTGACATATTTATTTCTATGAATATCATTTAATGAATATAAAGAAAATGTGCACATGGCTCATTATGAACATAGTTTTGTTTTCCATAATTTTGTTTTTTCACGAAACATATTTCTTTAAATAAATTCGGGTCTTAAGAAGTCTGAAGCCTATTCACATCCATTGTTCGACAGCACGCCATCGGATTGTATTGATCAATGCACGATGCTTGTTAAAATTTCCATTAACAGTTTCAATGTATCATGTATTATTTTACTTGATGATCTGGCTACACGCACAAAAGAAATTATTTATACATACATACATACATACCTACATACATACATACATACATACATACATACATACATACATACATACATACATACATACATACATACATACTGGGTGATGTAAATTATGCGACTCGGAACTATTCATATCTTCATGTATCTATACACGTATTAGTGAATTAATGAGGGCGCGAGGTTGGCTAACTTTGTTCCGGTAATTTTCTTATCTACTTCTTTCCAAAATACGTTGACAGATTAAACACCATCGATCAATTCAGAGCAGAAAACTTGCAGCCCAATTATGTGAAATCCCCATGACGGTTTATAATTAATAACATTATAATAACTACATATGCATACATACATGTACACATAAACACCCACACATGCTATACACATATAGGAGTAGGCCTGTCTCTGCTGTCAGAACTTCGCATCCCAACCATATAGTTCTGGATCCAGTCCAACCACGTGGCACCTTGAGTGAGAGCCTTCTATGCCCCCTGACGACCAACCAAAGCTGTGTCGGTTCTCTTATTTCCCTTTAAGTTAGAGGTATAGCAAAAGGCAATGCTAGAATAGACACCTGACTAATAAAAATGTTCTGGAGTTGATTTACCTAAGCAATTTTTCAAATTCTAAGCTATAACACTCCCCGCTCCACCATAACTATTAACCCATCCTCAGTGAATATTCCATAGAAATCTCAAACTCTACAGCACCAAACTTGGAATCTATAAGTACCTCTTCCAATTGGCGCAAACCAAGTCGTCTTATTGCGGGCCCTACGACCAGCACATGTGGTCCCCACATGAGTGGTTTGTAGGACCTACATTACTAAGTTTGCGCCTATTTATATCTATAACCGCTAGATACAAATGCTATGAACTTTGGGAATCTTACTCACTACAATAAGAGCGACGTTCGTTGCATAGCCCCTAGTACTTGTTACTACGTGGAAGCCCACTACCAGCCCCATAGCAGTAACGATAATACTTCTGGTCGCGCATCGATGATAGCTGATCATATAACTCAGCATAGAATAGGGACAAATCGTAAGCTCAGCGCTAGTGGAAGAAACTATAATTGCCGGGTGTTTAAACTACGTTCATAAGATGGATTTTGTTTATGCTATTGCTTCGCATGAAAATGCGGAGTAATAACCATATTTTCTTACCAATGCTAAGGTTTACATTGGCAGCACCGCTGGCTTCAAGTGATGCTACTCGGCTCACATGAATTTATTCTCAGAAACACGAATCTCTCTAACTCGCTAGCTACATATACACACCACTTCAAGTCCCGGTGCATAGTTTGTGGCGCTCCCTGTACAACACTGACCATTATGTTTATAAATTATGTTACAGGGAATCGCATGCTATTCTTCACTATTATAATATCACGTTACTCAATAGGTTCTCTGACGTAATCTCCCCTTGTAGGTAAAAATTTTATTCCACATTCAATCATAATGTAAAGTCTTTATAATTTCTTCTAATTGTGAATGATGGTCTTTTCTTAATATTTAGCTTTGTAAGCACCATTTTCTTTTTTCCTTTTCTCCTTGCAACGTATTCTCCTCATTTCAACAGACTTTTTTCCTCTGCTAACCTTTCCTTCATAGCTTGGGTTTTCCTGTCTCTCTGTGCCTAGTCAGCTGCAATCCTACCTAATTTATTATCTGCTTAGATAGATCTCCTGGACTCCCAATGAAGTCTGCCTTCACTAGACAGACTTTGTTTTTATCAAATTTAACTTTACTTTCTCTATGTTTCTTTTATTCTAGCTTTGTTCCCTCCTATATCGTAGTAATCCTCCTACCTCACCCTGCCTTTCGTTTTTGTTCAGCCTCTTCTCTTCTATTTACCACTTATATCACTTAGCATTTCTTTATGAACCTCTTTTACCAATCTTTTCTTGATGAGGGGAACCAGGAGACAAACTTACTGTAATATCGCCATTTGACTGGTTGCCGGTTACACAGCCATAACTTTTTTTGCATATTTCATTTGCAAATTATTATTATGAACTTTGAGCTTCTTCAGACAGCTGTCGACTTAGTAAATTAAATACTTCATATTCTTCGTTATTTTTGTACACGCCAAGTACATATGTGATGTATACACATACACACACACACACATATATATATACATACACACACATGCACATGTATATATAGATATATATACACATATGTATATATACACTTATTTGTCCGTGAATATATGTATCTATAGATATATATGTATATATATTTATATTTACATTTGTATGTGCGTGTGCGTACGTATGAATATATATATATATATATATATATATATATTATATATATATATATATATATATATATATAATATATATATATATATGCCTGAAACCTATTAGTTTCTAGTGTGTCTGTGTGTCTTTGTGGATATATTTACAATGTCATTAAATCATATCTTGGTAGAAATAAATACAGGGAGACAAGGCATTTTAGACGAACGGAAATTAGGAAGAACTTTCATATAATTGGGCCATAAGTGTTCTGCTATGAATGAATCGATATAGTTTTAGACTGTTAACCTATTTCACAAAAAAGTAGACAAGGAAATTACCAAAACAAATTTAGCCAGCTTCTCTCATTTACTAATATGCATATTGATAGAGAAAAAGGAACATGAACAGCTCCGGCTTCAGTACATTCACCTCATCCTTCTTTAAAAACATATCCACACACGCACGCACACACACACACACAATCATATATTTATATATATATGTCTTGTTTTCAAAGAGATCTCTTGCTAGGTTTAGTCTAATGATCATGCAAAAGAATATACAATACTTTTAAAGCTGCCAATAAAATTCATCTTTTAGACTTCTTAAGATGTAATTCTATTTAGAGAAATATTTTCCATTAAGGAACTGTAGCTACGACTGAAAACAACAAAGAACGTCTGTTTGGAATCAGCCGTCTATATCATGGTTTTGCTTTTTACGAAATTGGCTCGACATTCTTAAAAGGAAATATGTCAGCTATGAAGGAAAAACGTAGACATTTAGTTACTTTGTTCTGTGTATAAACATTGCCATATGCATTACATGACCGTGCGTGTATCAACCCATTCAGCGAACCAGTCATAAACACATACATACTACACACACACGTGTGTGTGTGTGTGTAACTCCATATTCGAATTAAGAATACGTTTTTATTTAGTTGCAAGATTGTAACCACACACACACAAGCAAGCACAATAAATGTCATAATTAAAGGACCAAATTCCTATCTCAACCCCCCCCCCTTCAGCTGTCGTGGATGGCATTATACAATCATAAAATTACGAACAATAGTTTCACTAAGTTTTCTGTCATTAGTCTGTTATTCTAGATATTGGTGATGAGCAGTATACGAAACAAAAGAAGAGATAGGGGCCGAAGGGGAGGAAAAGAAGAAGAAAAAGAAGAAGAAGAAGAAGAAGAAGAAGAAGAAGAAGAAGAAGAAGAAGAAGAAGAAGAAGAAGAAGAACGAAAAAGAAGAAGGAAGAAGACGAAGTAAGAAGAAGAAGTGCGTTACGGCTGTCTCTAAAAGAAGAATACTGGTCATACCAGCAAATATAGATCTTAAAATGATCTCCGCCATTAAAGAGTTAAATGAGGTTGGAAGGAAGCCTAAACGAATGTGTGGCACAGAAAACGAGATCGTGAAAAATAATTCCGGGGAGTGTAAATAAGGGGTTCGTATTTAGTCCTAAAATTAAAACTGACCGCAGCTAATAATGTTTTGAAGCTATTACAACCCAATCAATCCTAGAGTGAATGGAGTAACGAGGAAGGGAGGCTGCAATCCGTGAAACAAAGGAAACAGTAAGTCCTATTCAAATGTGAAAACCTGTCTTCGTTCTTCTTTCTTGTGAAATAAACATTTACGGGAAAACGATGAATTTGCCGAAAGAAAACATAAGGGGTACAGCAAACGTTTATAGGAGTGTAACGATCAATAATGAACAATAATACTACAAAGGACGGGTCTGGGCAGGAGATGAACATTTATCAGAAAGTCTTTTACTCTATAACATAAGGGGGATCAGCCATCTGAATGTGGCTAGGGTCAGGACGGGGGTTTTACTCTGTTCATCAGAAAAGTTTCTGAAATCTTCAGCCATGTCTGAAACCGAATTAACAGTTACCGGACCCATTGAATCTGTAAGCAAAATAGCTATACATTCTGCAGAGAAATACAAAATATTTGCGTTAGACAAGCAATATTCGTGAGAGATGCTATTTGTCCACTCTATTTTTCTGTCCAGTGCACACAAGTTTAACCAGAAGAATAATAAAAAAGGAAACATGATTGGATTGGAAACCAAACCCCTTGGGGATAATGAAACATCATTTATATATTGGTCGGACCTCAGTTCCTGAGCTATGGCTGATAAAGAGATGGCTTCAGTATAACCGTGAAAATGATAAAACTGATTAACTATATTGATATCATGTTAAATACACTTCCATTTAAGCGGATTAGATCGATCAAATGCCATATCAGCAAAGTCTTCGACCGTATCTCGCTCACAGATCCTGCATTAAATCTCCCAACAATGGACTCATAGTTTCCTATCTCTTTAACATGCGTTGATAAATTTCTATCTGACACATTCTCAATCAACTCAGGCGCTCCTTATATATAACACCAGCCTAGTTGTCGCCACAACCAAAAAGGGCCCAGTATTATGCACACAACACTTCACTTCATTTGTCTCTTATTTTCCCCAACGGTGCTTTATCATCCGAAAGCATCTTAGAAACCACATGACAACACCGGTACTTTGAGAATACATTGAGAATATCTTTCAGTAGGGACATACGTGCCTGGTTCTTTTAACAGCGATAAAGTACTTCAAACACTAGACATAATATAAAAACCCCACCACACAACACTCAAAGGAAACATGCGAAGGCCTTCAGGGTCGTTTTCCAATTGCTGCAACTCACTGACATTAAGTTAAAAACATATCCTTAGAACCGTATCTCCAATACTGTCTTGGGGCTAGAATATATTTCAGACAAAAACAGCGGCTAACACATTAAAAGGGTCAGATGATGCCCGCAACGGAGTTCTGGTCTCAGGCACAAGACATTGCTTGTCTTACGGACAGACATAGCTGGGACCATATCCAGAGAATTGCCCCACGATTAATGAAAATTATGTTACATTGCCACTAAATAGCAATACTATAAGCAACACATATGAATATTATAAGACAATTCTATAACCGACAGAGACGACCATAATGAAGATGGTATGAATGAGGTATTAAGAAAGCGAAAGCAAACCAAAAATTAGGGAAAAAGTAAGCTGAAGAAAATCAATGAGTGAAAATGCGTCGCTGCAGACTTTGCATGGCTTCACTACAAGAATTAGAAATATGAAGATTAGAAATATGTCGCAAAACAACATTGAATGGAGATAAATTAATATTATGATAGATAAAGTAATGGAGATAATGGAATTAAACAAAAGACAGACATAGAAATATCTTGGCATCGAAGAAACAAACAGACTGCGAAACATAAATGCGAGAAAATTTAGGAAGGAATATTATGGACGGATTAAGATAATACTTGGTGAATACCTAACTCAGAGGTAATGCAAAGGAAAGTAAGGTAATTGGTATAATTACTGTATTTGTGTGAGTAATAATGTATTGTTATACTAATATAAACTGAATGTTAAACAAATTAAGGAGACTAACCAGAACCACAACGCAAATAATGATAGCATTAAGAATACAAAACCCTACGTTTTTTGACATAAAAGAATATTTGACAAGGAAGCAGTAGACCAGGGTCTTGTTCAATTATAAACCTATTATTAAACAAATACAGAGATTTCCAAAATTTACTGCAATGAATCACAGAAAATTCAAACTAACAGCTACAAAACACGAACAAAACAAATTGTTTTGCCTGCAATTCAAGCAGGAGTGGCTGTGTTGTAAGTAGCTTGCTTACCAACCACATGGTCCCGAGTTCATTCCCACTGCGTGTCACCTTGGGCAAGTGTCTTCTACTATAGCCTCAGGCTGACCAAAGACTTGGGTGGATTCGGTAGACAGAAACTGAAAGAAGCCCGTCGTATATATATATGCTTTCCATCGTTTCATAAAATGACGAACCACACAACTACAAGGGTCGATGGAAGGGCCCTGTTTGCTTAACTTGAGCATTTTGAACATAAAACGTCCATGTCAGTGCTAGGTCGGTTAAACGTATTTTTTTCCTTTTTATTAATATTTGTTGATTTAAGAAAATCTTATTTCAAATATTGTATCTGTACGAAGAAAATTTTCAAGGAATTTTATACACCCATATATGTACACATACTTACATATATATACACACATACATACATACATACTACATACATACATACATACATACATACATACATACATACATACGTACATGTTTGTGTGAGTGTGTGTATACACATGTATATGTATGTATTGTCGTATCAGTACCCTTATTTATAATTATATCTATATGATTATATATATATATATATATATATATATAATATATATATATATATATATATATTATATATATATATATACATATATATATATTTATATATAATTCTCGATTCCATGTATACACACACATGACACTCCACACGCATACAAACCCAGACGTATATAATTTTTATATATTCCCGTTTAAAAAGAACTTAATACAATGTCTATTATTTGCAGTGTGATTTGACAGACATAAACTATTCACGTGGTACGATCAAAATTTAATTTCTCCAATCGATTATTACAGACTAGATTTGATATAATAATATATACACTTCGACGTGCACAAATACCATCTGGGTGAATGTATCAGTAATTGAATTTGAATGAAATGGAACATATGTCGTAAAGGCCAAGGCATAATGAAGTGTGTTGATACATGATTGAATATAAGCAATGTTTATGCGAATTCAAGCGTCTAGACATAGCACCAGATATCAATGTATATATTTATGAAAAAAAAAAGTCGTAGCAGATAAATAAAATATATGCTTTGCATACATTATCAGAATACCTAATCATAGCATACAGAATATATTTTGGGAAAATATGTTTAATGCAAACGAATATTATATTCGCAATTGTATTGATGTGCGACATTTCAGGGCAGGTTCTTACAACCATGGTTAAATATTGGACGAGGAGATTGAACGCTGATATACACAGCTGGATCGCATCAGCCCGGAGCAGAAAAATTTAAGTCGAGTAATCCGTAAGATAAAACTTATGATTTCCTATTTCGATCGTCATTGTCGATGTCAACAACAGGCTTTAAATGTACGACGAGTAAATGGAATCAATGTATGAGTAGAAGAACAGACATTCCACAGAATATCCATCAGTATGTAATACTGATGTAATACATGGTTCACATGGAGATTTAAGTACGCCCCCCCCCACACATATATATATATACGTATTGGGGTGGGGGTACACGGGAATTATGACATTCAATATCTATTTCAAATACTTGACATATTTCGCACAAATGGATTCGAGTCAATGAATCAAATGTGAGCTTAGACCCTATGATAGTAGGCCAAATGACAATACGTTGGAGAGAACACAATATTCTTGTGAACTTAGCAGGGATTACATACCTTGCAACTGTGAGTGGGTCAGCTTGTGTTATGGTAATAACTCTGGATATTGTTAGCAGCCATTTGCTTAAATTCCTTAACGAGGTATATCTTTAGAGAATTGAATAAAATATATTGATATTTATATTAATTCATTACACAGCCGTATTCGACTCGCAAATAGCATGACAAACTGGTTGTCTAACGACGTGGTTACTGGCGTGGATGTAATGCAAAACCCCATACATTACAGGATGCTAATATCCTGTCTACTTACAACGTGGAGCAAATAATGAAAGATCGCTAACTAACCAAACTACCATCTTGTCCCAACTGACCTACGGTAGCTCAAATATTCGAAATGGCAATTGGAATTTTCTTTTGAACTCTCTTCACTCTGACATTCTACATCTGAAGCCTCACGAAGATTATTGGAAGACAAGCAAAAGATGAAACTTCAGAAACTGGAAAATCCTATTCAAACCTTAGAATGTCGTTTTAAAAGCAGACAAACATAATGTGTAATTTGGTTCTAGTTATGCTTCCTGTACACGCGTTGTGGCATGATCGGCGTGTATTTAATAATGTTTTTTACTTGATTAAAGATTAACCTAGAACTACACAGAACTTGGGTCATATATTCCCTACAGATTCTGAGAAGTCGGCCAATTGGCACCGTTCCTACAGCATCGGGTCAAATGCTTTCTTGCATTTTTTCCGTCTTCTTAGGATTCTGAGATCAAATTACGCTGAGATAATGAATCGAGTATTAATCTAGAGAACTGGATTGCACGAATCGTTGGGTGGGATGTCTTGCAACATAATTCTTGGCTATTTCCAAAATCTCATTGTGGAATACTTGTCTGTTTTATTTAATCAGTTTTCTATCACCACGTGGTCTTTGAATAAACTTAGCGGGTTCTACTCAATTGTAAGCATACGGGTCATATATATTCAGTTTGAGGAGATGCTCCGCATTCTATCTCAAAATCCCTATGAAATGTCATAAGCATCAACCTCCCGCTTGTTTAGGCAATAAAATATACATCCTGATCATTCGATAAGAAAATAAATACTATAAAATTTTAGAAACAGAAGAGATAAAGGATAACGTAGTAACTAGTATCAATAATTTCATACAAATATGATTTAAAAAGCTAAGAAAAGAATTTGATTAAATTCCGAGATTGTAAAAAGTGCATCATTTCAGAATATTAGATTAAATGAATATAGAATAAAAGAATTATATTAAAGGAGAATAAGAATATTGATTTAGTTTAAATTAGGGAGGATATAAAGATTTATAAAAGAGAGGGAATGTGAGGTTGACTATTACTTTGCCATCTACTGTCTCAATGCTCTGATGATTAAGTACTGTAAGAACCAGATAAATGTTAAAAGTAAAATTGATAATAAAAATGAATATTGATGACGATTTTAATGATAATAGTGATAACATAAAAAAAATTACTAACATCAACAATAATAATGAATAACAAACATTCCATTATTATTATTAGATTTCAATAAAGTGACATTGAAAAGAGAGAAAAAAAACTTTATCGGAAAATAGTATTCGTAGTCGAACAAATGGAGTTCCAATATTGGTTGTCGATTGTTCAAGCTTTCATATGTTCTCTGTATTCAAACAGAAAGTCGCGATGTACTCGCAGTTCATACACATACAAACATCAGCCATACACACATGCCAAGCTTACGACAAAAGATTTAACTGAAAAATTAATACGTTTGTTAAACACATATATTTGTGCAGTGGAAATTTAAACGATACCAGAATGCTGTGTATAGACAATGAAATGACTATTCTATGGAAATATTTTCGTAGCTCCGTCTTCAATGATAATATTATTGATTGAATATACAGTATTTGCTTTTGGTGATTGCTCTTCAAATCAATAACGTAATATGTGTATATGCACTCTGCTTAAATATGGGCTAAAGTATACAATCTGATATATGTATGTATATATATATGTATATATATATGTATATATATATAATATATATATATATATATATATATATATATATATATATATATATATATATATATATATATATATTATAGGTAACAGACACACAATCACATACGTGGATAGGTGTATCTCTCTCTCTCTCTGCGCGTGCGTGCGTGTGTGTAGTGAAATAGATCAAAGAATGCAGAAACGTCTTTCATGGACAAATATCCATTAAAACAGGATGGTTGCTACGTGTTTGCTTTCTGTGGTAAAAACAACACCTAAACATTCAAATCAAATCTTTGCTTCCTCTTTTTATCACTGGCCATCTTCATCTCACTTCTAAATTGCGGATTTTCGTGACTTTTAATTCCACCAAATATTTAGTTACGTACATACGTACTCTATGCACATGCACGCACGCATACACCTACATACAAGCGCATATATATATATATATATATATATATATATATATATGTGTGTGTGTGTGTGTGTGTGTGTATATATATGTATGCACCCACATACACACAGTACCATATATATATATATATATATATATACATATCCAATTCGGAAATTCTGCTTCTGTTCGTCACTTTCATAATCTCCCGTCTTGTTAATTTGTGTCGTTTTTCTTCCTACTGTTGTTTGTTTGCTTTTTTTATTTTACATATTTTTCCTTCCCCATTTATAGGACCAGTAAGATTGATTGTGTAGCGAGGACAAAGAATTTTCACCAAACCGGAGCCATACAAGCAAGAGAACCCCGTCATATCTGCTAGACAATTTCTGCGACCTCAGTACTCCTAACATCTGGCCACCTAACTCCCCAGACTGCAATCCCCTTGATTATTATGTGTGCTGTGCAGATAAGTGAGAGACAAACAAAACTCCTGATAACATAAATGATAATCTGAAGGCAAGAATTTTAGCAGCATTCACCAATTTACACAAGGAGACCGTCCAGAAGATTTGCAGAAGATTCCGAAGTCGTCTTGATGTCGTAGGTGAGGCCAATGGCGATTTTATTGAAGAAATTTACTCTTTAGTATTTGAAGATAGTCTTATGTAATTTCGATAAATGTATCTGTTCCAGTGAGATGTCACAGTGATTTTCGTTTTTGCGTAATGTAGTCCATAGTTTATTCAGTGCACCCTCTGTGTGTGTGTGTGTGTGTGTATATATAGATGCAAGTATGTATGCATGTATAATGTAAAGACAATGAACATTATACATGACAAATAGGAAGGATAAATATGAAATAGTTCCACGTTTTATGTATGCATGTACACACATACACCACACACACGCGCTCACACATACATGCGATTGTATTTTCTCGTTCGAACGTCCAGTAGGAACTTTTACGAACTTAATTTTACGACCAGTCTTTTTCCGTTGCGCTTCAAACAGTTCAAGTATTCTTCAATAAAATGCAGAACGAACAAATCAATTTCGTTGTCTCAATAATTTTTCGTTGCTATTATTTTAATGCATCGAAATCAAGCTCATAGTTATAATTAGCTCTTACCACATTCGTCAATGCTTGTTCAGAGATATTAACAGGAGTGGCTCGACCAAAAAACGGAGCACCGAGAGCTAATAAAACTAATCTAAGTCTTAGGAAATCTTTTAAAGCATTAATTTAGCTAATACTCATATATTATTCACTTTGCAATGCATTGCTTGAAAAGTTTAAACGATTGGGAAGAATTATTGAAAGAAATGCTATTTTCAGGTTTTCTGTGATGCTGCGATGGTTTCCACTTCATTTTCACAAAACCTTTCAACATCCTCCATCTCACTTTGTCTCTCTCCCTTTTGTCTGCCTCTCTGTCCTTTTCTCCTTCTCTCTCTCTCTCTCTCTCTCTCTCTCTCTGAGTCTTCAACCTCATCTCTACCACAATCT
This sequence comes from Octopus sinensis, assembly GCF_006345805.1. Classification (NCBI taxonomy): domain Eukaryota; kingdom Metazoa; phylum Mollusca; class Cephalopoda; order Octopoda; family Octopodidae; genus Octopus; species Octopus sinensis. The sequence goes on along the minus strand of NC_043007.1, from coordinate 7,097,406 downwards.
CTCTACTTTCTTTCAGGTCTCTAACTCCCTAATTTCTCAACCTACTCGCACTAAACTCGGTTGTCTCAGTTTCTTTTGGTACTCTTATTCTATCAAGTGTCATTCAATCGCAGCACTAAACGCTGCCCCCAATCGTTCCTGCTGAGAATTGACAAAGTAAATACTTACTTCCCAGCACACATTGGCCTAAACATAGCCAAGTTAGACATCAAAACATGATGCTTTCCAAAATAAGAGTGTCTGTAATGGTTAATGGCACATTTTCCTCATTCCCCTTTGCGTAATCTATATGATTAAAATGACGATTTTGGATCTATAGACACTTCTACGTTTTGCATCCTTATGCCACTTTCTCAGGGGCATTTAAGTATTTCCTAATATGGTGTCAATTAATTGAAGCATTGCAATAATGAAACGTAAGGAATTGGTTGTGTTGTTAGAGCGACGGATCAAATGCATCGTAATTGTTGTTTCGGCTATCTCTGCATACTCAGTTCGAATCTCGACGAGCTTAGCTTTGCCTTTCTTCAATAGCGAAAGGTCAATTGGCCTCCCCTCCCCCACCTTTCACAGCTCTCTCTTTTCTTCTCTCTATCAGTCTCTTCACCTCCCAATCAGTTTCTTTGCGCCTCAGAAAATTTGTTTATGGAAATTATTTACAGAATCCTTTACTTGGGGAGAAAAAAAAACGGTGAAGTAAGTGACTGGGAGAATCCTTTTCATAGACATGTTACTGGAAATGTGGAAATAAAAGAAGAGAGATGTCTAGGGTAGCTTAGATGAGAAGAAAGGAAAGGAATATGAAATAAAACTTGACGAGATGTGATATCGGAAAAAAGTAACGGTTACATCAAGAATGGATGAAATCCTTACGAGTTGGTTGAAATAACAGCTACGAGATTTTTAGCTAAAATCTGTAAGAAATACGTCGTTATTCTGGAAAGCACTATTTTAAAGCAATAAATATATATTTTCGATGGAACGAAGATAATCTACAATTTAAGCGGCATTCTGTAACGTAACAGTAATCGGTTCCATTAAATATGGATGTCTTAAAATTTTTTTCCCCTTTTGCAGTATTTTATAGATAAAAAAAAAATGGAAAAGAGTCTATTATCAACATCAGTCATTATTGCAAATATCCATGGCAACTAATATGAAATGAGAGTTAATTATTTTTTACGTAGATTTGGTGGTAATTGAACTATCGATGACGATGAAACAAACGATAAATCTATCGCACATCTATACAGAAATTAATTCCTTTCGACATGATTAACTGACATATGATCTCTTTCTTTCTCTCTCTCTCTCTCTATCTATCTATCACTAATATATGGTATTATAATACATTTTCGTTCCAAGCGCCGCTGTATGTCTACTTACTGAACTGCAACAAAGAAACAGTCATTTCAAATAGCATTTAGGATGCTTAAAGATGAGTCACAACTATTCTTTGAGTGCTCGGTTTTCCTCAGCAGAAACAGCTGTGAGATAATGAACGTGATTATATAACGCCAATCCTTTTGTCATCCATTTGTTATATATATATATATATATAAATAATAAATATTAGGGAATAAATCCAAATTTACAGGGAAAAATCAGATTTAGGATTAAATCCAATTTTATAGTAAAATATTATAAAATATTATTAGAGACAAAACCACTATTTTGCAAAACAAACAAGGAAAGACTTAATCAATACATAAAATTTTAATAAATAGTCAAAAAAACCGCCACTACAATCGTTTCTTGTCTTGATCGACAATCTTCAGGTGGACTTCCAATAAGTCAGTTTCATGACTTATTGGAAGTCCACCTGAAGATTGTCGATCAAGACAAGAAACGATTGTAGTGGCGGTTTTTTTGACTATTTATTAAAATTTTATGTATTGATTAAGTCTTTCCTTGTTTGTTTTGCAAAATAGTGGTTTTGTCTCTAATAATATTTTATATATATATATATATATATATATATATATATATATATATAGGGAGAGAGAGAGAGAGAGAGAGAGAGAGAGAGAGAGAGAGACAAAGAGAGAGAGAGAGAGAGAGAGAGACAGAGAGACAGAGGGGGGTTGGCCAAAGGTCACTTGACAGTAAATCAAAACCATTTAATTCATTCCAAGATTTATTTATGTTTATGAACTGAATGAATTTAATAAAAGCATCTAAATATGAAACACCAAAATAATTGTTCAAACTGAAGTCGTTGAAGTCGTTTCCATTCGAGTCAATACAGAATTACAGTTAGTATTTGTGGAATTTTGATTTACTGTCGTGTGACTTTTTACCAAAGATGTATATTAATGTGTCTGTGTCTGTGTGTGTGTGTGTGTGTGTGTGTGAGAGAGAGAGAGAGAGAGAGAGAGAGAGAGTTATTATACACGTATAACTTGCCCATCAACTATACATAAATATATATACTAGTGAGGGCGCGTGGCTTAGTGGTTAGGGCATTCGGCTCATGATCGTAAGGTTGTGAGTTCGATTCCCGGCGACGCGTTGTGTCCTTGAGCAAGACACTTTATTTCACGTTGCTCCAGTCCACTCAGCTGGCAAAAATGAGTTGTACTTGTATTTCAAAGGGTCAGCCTTGTCACTCTCTGTGTCACGCTGATTATCCCCGAGAACTACGTTAAGGGTACACGTGTCTGTGGAATGCTCAGCCATTTGCACGTTAATTTCACGAGCAACCTGTTCCGTTGATCGTATCAGCTGGGACCCTCGTCGTCGTAACCGGCGGAGAGAGAGAAAGAGAAATATATATACTAAGACGGAACTTAGAGGAAACATGATGGATAATATACCCAGGTGACAAATATAAATGCCGCAAAATATCCTCTTTATTAGATAATTACATTTTTAGCGCACGAATTAGTTTTTTTCATAAAAATTCCGAAAGCATGATAACGGAACATATTGGATGTTGGAAGCGGATTAAGTAAATGTATCTACGAAACAAATTTTGCACAATTAATTTCTAGTTTAATCCTATTAGATGCCTTTCGATCCAATTAATAATTTTTCTTCATAATCTGAATCGGCAACAGTTGAATTTTATAACAATAACAATCTATGATTGAAACAACATTCCTCACAATGAAAAAGATGGGAAAATAAGTTGCTTTTTTTTTTATTCAGCAGAAGTAATTGGCAGCTTAAACGTTGGAAAAAAGAAACACATTTTGACGAAAGCGAATTAGTTTCATGTGATAATAAATAATCGTTTGTTAATGTTATGCACATTCCTTACATATAAGATGGTTGGGAATTTTGTCACAAGGCCAGCAATCCTGCGGGATGGTGTAAGTCTAATTTGTACAAAATATTTGAGCAAATACATTATTTGTTTGTAATTTATTATCCGCTTGAGAGACTATAGCACACATCAGTAAATATGATTTTTGGCTGAATTTTATATTTCTAGTTTTGAACTGAGCTTAGCTGTCACGAAAGGGACATAAACAGATCGAAACACCGCGGTGTTTCAGAGCCCATTACCTCAGTGAATAGTGTTTTGAGTACAGAACGTCAGAAATACGAGTTTATTCTCCAAAGACAAAGTACAACAGCAATCAGCATATTCGCATTCAAATCTGCTGGGAGGAATTAAGGACAATAGGTATGTATTAGTTGATGAGAATTTATCATATTTTTTTGGTTTGATGAAACCTCTGTAAACACAATTATTTATCCTGTAGAATAGATATTTGGGCCCTTTCCTAAAGCCTTGCAGTATATTCTAGAAGGAACATCATGACGAAAGGGATGACAGTAGCTTAATGAAATTTTAAGAGGAAATGCTGAGCGCTTGCGATATAGCTTAAAGAGAAAAAGAGTCAGAGTTGACATATACAGTCACCTCTCGCGGGAATTAATACATCCTTTTCTCTTTTCTTTAGTTATAAACTCCGAGTTTCGGATGTCAGGGTGGAAATCCACGCCGCCATCTCTTCAGTTATCCGGCCATCAGAAAAATGCTACCATGGCTACCGAATAATGTCACGTATTACATTTACAAATAAATTCATCTATTTACATAATATCGGGGTCTCTTTCATTCTTTTGTTGTCTTACCATTTCTATCAGTATATATATATGTATATATATATATATATATATATATATATATATATATATATATATATATATAATATATATATATATATCTTTTGTCTGTTTGTGCGCACGTGTGTGCGTCCGCGTGCATGTATGCCTGTGAGTGCACATGTGTACGTGGACTGTGTGCGTGTGTGTATGGTCATGTGTTTCTGTCTTCAATCACTAACGTAAAATTTAGTGATTCCCCAATACCCACAGAATATACATACGCAAGTACATGCAAACAAGTATATATATATACATATATATATATATGTATGAATGTAGGTAGATAAATGGATATGTAAGTAAACAGATAGGTGCATAGGTAATTAGATAGATAGGTACATAGGTAATACGGACAGACAAGCACACATAAAAAGGAGGCGGAAACACATCTACAAACACAGAAACATGCACACACAAGCTCATACGCAGAATACATACTTACGTACGTACACACATGCATACATATACACACACCTGCATGTACACACACGAACGTATATACATGCATACACACACATACTGATCCAGTCAACTGATTCCCCTCAAAGAACAGTCCACCCCATTTTCTCTATCCCTCGCATACTACTTAAAGTACCCTTAACCCTTCCTTTTAATATCCATCTCTACTATCATTAGCCTCATTATAAATCCGAACCCTGAACTCTATTTTTTCCTGCCACAAATCTCTACTGAAATACACCCAACACCTCTTCCTAATTCCATTAGCTCTCCACAAAATCATTCCATCTTTAAATTCAATTCTGTCAATACCTCAAATGTAAAATTATTCTCTGAAGACGGAGGATGGTATTATCCGATGATGGAATGAATTTCCAGTCATTAGTTTGGTCCACAATGCCTCCAGAAACAGCTGTTGTTCTTGTAAAACTCATTTCAACCCCCTTAATTCCTGCTTTCATTTGTATTCTGTGTGAATCCGACCTTTTTATATGTAGATATATGTACATTTTTTGTATTAAATGTATTTAACATATCTTGTATATCGACTTGCCTAACTTGTTTGTCCTTAATTTCACTCGTATATATATATATATATATATATATATAATATATATATATATATATATATATATTATATAATTAGGGCTTAGTAAAATAAATTACTTTGCCACATACTGAACTTTCTAGAAATAGCAGCCCAAAAGTTTTTTTTTTTTGGTGAAATTGATTAATAACTAATTAATTTTCCCCTCAATTGTTGATATTATAATTCATTTCTCTCTGTTCTATTGCTTCGGTTCTCACCGTTAAAATATATGTTTACTAGATAACCCCCGTGGGTGGAAGGGGAGAGAGCAGGAATCTTCGCTTGCGCATTTTGAATTTGTTAGTACTGGCAGTCTGAGCGTGTTCATCTGAGGTGATACGTCGCCGAAGGGTATGTTCTTCCTTTTAGTGCTTCCAAATCCAAATTAAGAAATGTTGAGCTGACGAAAGAAATGCTGAGTTTATTTGGCTAACCTAGAAACGTTAACGTTCTCAAATGATCTTTGTACTTGTAATATTTTTCTGTTTTTGACCTCCATACCTTCGTGAGTTATTTATGAGTAAACATTATCTGAGAGAAATTTTCTTAAAGTGGTGGAAATGGCTAAAAGACTTTTTGGCTGCTATTTCTAGAAAGTTCAGTATGTGGCAAAGTAATTTATTTTACTAAGCCCTAATTATATAATATAATATTCTGAATTCGCCTTAAATGGTCCTTTTACATACTGAACACTACTTGATTAATAACTAATTAATTTTACCCTCAATTGTTGATACATATATATATATATATATATATATATACATGTATATAACTGTATATGTACACCTATATAGCTTCTCATATGTAGCTATATATGCAAACCTATCCACAACTAAACAGTTGATTTTTATTGGAAAATTGATGCTTCGTAGACACAAAATTTGTTTCAACACACGAATTTACGGTAAGAATCTTTCAAATCAAATCTATTCAAAACACGAAGTGTGTTTACAAATCTTTGTAGAAACACGCGTACACATGTGCCTACACGAACACACACGTACACACATACACACACACAACCTCAGACACAAATATCTACGACCACGTTGAGAGTTGATATACACACTGGAAGTCTTATCATTGTAAACCCTGATAGCAAAATAGTGACAGTGTTAACAATATAAGACTTAAACACATGTGTCACCATTCTCACAATCTAGTCTGTTGCGAGTCCGGCTGGAAACAGGCGAAGGCATGCAATAACAACTTAGATTATCAAAGAAGTGACGAGAGAAATACAAAGGCCTATCTGTGTATCTGTGTATTTGTATACATTCCTAGTTGTGTATGATTTGTGGCTATCAGAATGTCTGCTAGTCTGTTTGTATGCACGTTTTGTGTAGATATGAAGGTTTATGTTTGGGTGATTCTTTGTGTGTGTCGTTTGCGTTTGTGTGAGGTGTGGTCATTAAAATGATTAGTAACCCAATTATACCACAAGTTTTATTTAACACTGCTACTTAAACGATAATCAATGACAAAGGAATACAAACGTCGCCATATATAGAAACTATTAAAGCGTTCGGGAATTTAATGGATACAAAACGTGCCGTAGTGAAGATGACGACGACGACGACGACGAGAAAAAGGGTGATGATTATCGAAGTGGTAGGTTAGTGTTGGTGGGTGTGGGGATTTTGGATGGTGGGGTTGATGTCTGTTCTTGTTCGCGCTGCTGGTAATGGTAATGCTGCTCGTGCTGGTGCTGCTGATGGTGCCGAAGGCAATAGTGGTATTGGTGACGACGATGATGATGATGATGATGATGACAATGATAGTGGTGGTGGTGGTGACGATGATGATGATGATGATGATGACTATGATAGTCGTGGTGGTGGTGATGATGATGATGACGGTAGTGATGGTGGTGGCGGTGTTGGTGATGATGATGACGATGGTGGTGGTGTTGGTGATGATTATAATGATGAATATGACGACGATACTGTTGGTGGTGGTGTTCGTGATGAAGATGATGATGATGACGATGATAGTGGTGGTGGTGATGACGACGCGGACGACGAGGATGATGATATGGGTGATAGCGGTTCTCAAAACAGCTATAAAAATCCCATTCCAGCTGATAAGAATGATCAATGTAATAAGCATGAAGATGATGATGATCATTGGGATAAAAATAATTTATTATTTGCTGGAATCGTTAGAATTTTCCAGAAAATGTCTCTCTATATTTATGCCGGATCGCTAAGCGGCGACCTGGCAGAATCGTTATCACACCAAGCAGAGTGCTTAGCGGCATTTCGCCTGTCTTTACGTTCTGAGTACAAATTCCACCAAGGTTCACTTTACCCTCCATCCTTTCGGAGTCGATGAAACAGGTACCAGCTGAGTACTGGGGTCGATGTAATCAACTGACACCTTTCTCCAAAGTTGTTGGCCTTTTGTCAAAATTTGAGACAATTATTATAAATATTATTCATAGTAGTAGTAGTAGTAGTAGTAGTAGTAGTAGTAGTAGTAGTAGTAGTAGTATAGTAGTAGTAGTAGTAGTAGTAGTAGTAGCAGCATCAACCGTAGCAGCAGGAACGTTGAATGTAGTGTCTTGCTCACAGACACAATTCACTGCTCCACCGAGGAATCGAACGTACGAGTTTATAATAATGAGGACAACATAACCGTTAGGCCAATTGCTTCTTGTTTATGCACACACACACACACACACACATTCATATATAGTTCGCATTAGTGTTTCTTTTACGAGATTTTTCATGTGATCTCGCTGAAAGTTCGAAATAGGGAGTAATATTACAGACGACAACTGAGGAGGGTTAGACTTCTATTCGTATTCTGTCCCGTACTTGAATCTCATTATATGTTTACGAATGTTTCATTCGTGGTGCTGTTCTGTACTTGATATTTATATATATATATATATTATATATATATATATATATATATATATATATAGATATATATATATATATATATATATATATATATATATATATAGTAAATCCACAAAAACGGGGAACAGACACAAAAATCAAAGCGAGGACGTGGTACATGTAAAGTATTAGGAGACGCTCAGGGAAGGAAACAAAGATGGTTTAACATTTCGAGCAAAGCTCTTCTTCTGAAATAGAGGAAAGTCCAATAGAAAAGGAAGACGGGGGAAAGAAATTGCCAACGATTCACACATGGTTACATCTTGAAATGATCGGAAGAGAATGGGTGAAGAAAATTTCTTCCTAAGAGAGGAGAATGCAACAGAAGGAGGTCTGTGTGTGTATGGGTGTGCGAACAAGTCTGTGTGTGTGTATGTGTGGGTAAGTGTGTGCGCGCAAGTCTCTGTGTGTATGTGTGTGTGTGTGTGTGTTTATGTGTTGCGTGCGTGGTGTGGGTTGTTTTTACGTGTATTTGTGAGTGAACTTTGTGTCTCTTAATGATGTAGGAAGAATTCAGCAGCATGGTAAGAGGTGTGGTGGTCTTTTGTGTAGTTGTGTCTCTCTTCACATGTGCAGAGGGGAATGGTCAGTAGAAAGGTGTTTGACTGGCAGCTTGAAGTATGTGTGTGCGTGTGTGAGTGTGTGTATGTGTGTGTATGTGCGTGTGTATATTTGTGTGCGTTTGTGTGTATGCGTGCGTGTATGAGCGTATATATATATATATATATATATATAAGAAAATAGTAAAGTGTGAATAAACGACAGAAGGCTTAAATGTTAAAAAATATATCTATATTTGTGTCAAAATGTCTGGAGAATATTGGAAAAACTTTTTTTCCCTTTCCTTAAAATGACATAATTTAAAGATTTTTAAAGAAATTACCGGTTCGCGTGTAGCTTTTCAAATTTCTTGTGACGTTTGTTTATATTGCATGGAATTATCGTTGGTTTATTTCCAGGAGATTTCTAAATAAGGGGAGGTAGTGAGTGATTTTTCCGGTGTAGGGGAGATAATCGCTTAAAAAATTTTTTTCCCTTTTCCTTGTTAATTTCTCTGTGTCCGTATGTTCGGATGGTTGAGTCTGGGTTTGTACTTTTCAATGAAGAATGTTTCCTTGTTCAGTCTCATTTGTGTTGATGATCCGAAAGCACATTGGTAAAATGGGAAGATTAAAAATTGTGGCAGTAGTTGCTTTGCGCATTTCTCAATGTGCTCACTAAAAGGTATCAGTTTATATTCTGGGAATGCAATCTGTTGTCGATGCAGTGTGCATCTGCCGCCTGAGTGATAGTCCCGTGGAACCACGTAGTCTGGTGGCAGCCCGAGCATTTAATACATAAATTATGTTTTCAGAGGCACAAGTAAAGTTAGATTTGATCTTAAATTTCTGTCCCTCTTTAAGAAGAATTCTGATCCTTCCAATAGGTTAGGACATGTTGCACAGTTCGATCTACCACATTTTTTTACTTTTGCATCCGTAATTTTAGAAGACAATTTTGCCTTTGTGAGAATCTTTTTAAGTGATTTAGGCTGTTGTAGATTTAATGATTTGGTGTATGGTTTAGAATTTCCTTTAATTTGGGGTTTTATGAAGTATTGGTAAATTCTGGGTGATGATGGTGAAGGCTTCTTTGTTTCTGGGGTTGTATGTAGATATGTAAGGTAGTATTTTCGGGGAAGGTTGTGTTGTGTGTTGAACTTTTCTTAAGTTTCTATGTTGATTTCTGTTGCAGTCTGATCCCATCCTCTATGAGTTGAGCTGGGTAATGTCTGATCATCAACACAAATGAGACTGAACAAGGAAACATTCTTCATTGAAAAGTACAAACCCAGACTCAACCATCCGAACATACTGACACAGAGAAATTAACAAGGAAAAGGGAAAAAACATTTTTTAAGCGATTATCTCCCCTACCACGAAAAAATCACTCACTACCTCCCCTTATTTAGAAACTCCTGGAAATAAAAACAACGATAATTCCATGCAATATAAACATAACGTCACAAGAAATTTGAAAAGCTACACGCGAAACCGGTAATTCTTTAAAAATTTTAAAATTATGTCATTTTAAGGAAAGGGAAAAAAAATTTTTGCAATATTCTCCAGACATTTTGACACAAATATATATATTTTTAACATTAAGCCTTCTGTCGTTTTTTCAACTTTACTATTTTCTTATAATTCACCCACGTGCTTTACCAAACAAACTTTCTTATCTATATATATATATAAATTAAAAATAATAAGGGTGAAACATTGAATATTAATTTGATTAATATCAATTTAAAACCAGTGGTCTAACATACTAAAATCTGAAGATTCAGAAAAATAATTTTACATTCATATAACAAGGATGACCACTACGTGGACATCCATTATGCTAGAAAGAGATCCGCTATGGTCTTACCACTAAGAAACGAATGTTCTGAAGAAAAATTTAGCAAACGCCAGAATGTAAGCGAGCAAGACAAATGAAAAGAAACAAAATATAGATTTTTTTAAAACAAAATATAGATTTTTAAAATCTATATTTTGTTTCTTTTCATTTGACTTGCTCGCTTACGTTCTAGTGTTTGCTAAATTTTTCTTGAGAACATTCGTTTCTTAGTGGTAAGATCGTAGCGGATCTACTTGTAGCATAATGGATGTCCATGTAGTGGTCATATATATATATATATATATATATATAATATATATATATTATATATATATATATATATATAAACCAGGTCAGCAATATAGAATGTACGTGGAAACTTAGAAGAGAACAATACCTTAGGCTGTTCAGTATCATAACCGTGAGAAGATAGTGAATATGATGGTTGTGCAAATACTGTAGAGGTTTATAAATGTGATACAAAACATCCTTTAAATAACAATATCCATGGAATTTGTTAATAAATGCGCCTTTAAGAGTGACATAATCCCAATCTAAACAGTTGAGTGAATTTTTTGTAGAAATCTCAAATTATATAGAAGAGAGTAGGCTTGCTGTATGAGACTGAGCGATGGAAACAGAGGGCATCCTTAAATGTTTGCTTCAACAGAATATACACATTGCAACAAGGATTAAACACATTGCAACAATGATTAGATACACATTTATTAGACACTCGCAGAGAAAGATGTCGCCCTGTACGCGAGCAAAGATTCAAACGCTGGAAAATTGAGTATACTAAGATGTGTGTATGTGTATGAATATGAAATAGGAGCAGTACTAGTCTAACAAATACTATTAACCATATGTGCTTAACGTACATGCATCGTGTATTTTGAGTATTCATATTTGAATTTCTTCTTCTGTATGCATTGTCCGAGGATACGCGCAAACGGTTTTCAAAGCGATCAGCATAGAAGTGATGGACTGGTAAAATGATTCACCTCCCATCCGCATCAAAAACGTGATATTGACAAGCCAGAAAATGGCGGAACATCGATGTCCATCATCTCTGGATAGGGTTGAGGGTGCGTTTTGTCACCTACCAATTTCTCTAAGGTGTTTATATATATATATACATATTTAATATATGTATATACTATATATAGATACATATATATATATATATATATATATATATATATATTATATATATATATATACATATATGCATATATATATATACACATATATATACATATATATACATAATATATACATACATATACATATACATACCTATACATATACATATATATATATATATATATATATATATATATATACATATATAATATATATAGATATATACCAATATATATATACATATACATACATATATATATTATATATATATACAACACACATACACATTATATATATATATATACATATATCTACATATACATATATACACATACACACATCGAATATATATACATATATATATATAGCTAATATATACATATATATGGATATATACATACATGTATATATATATATATATATAGACATACATATATATATATATAACATTACATATATATATATACTAATATGGTATATATACTACATATAATACATACATATATATATAATATAGATATATATAATATGTAATCCATATATATATATATATTACATATATATATATACTCTATGTATCCATAGATATATATATATATATATATAATGTATGTATATAATTTGTTAGTAATGTATATATCCATATATATGTATATATATATATATATGTATGTATATATATATATGTATGTATTATATAGTATATATATATATATATAATAATAAATATAGGGAATAAATCCAAATTTACACGGAAAAAATCAGATTTAGGATTAAATCGATTTTATAGTAAAATATTAATAAAATATTATTCGAGACAAACCACTATTTTGCAAAACAACAAGGAAAGACTTAATCAAATACATAAAATTTTAATAAAACGATTGTAGTGGCGGTTTTTTTGACTATTTATTAAAATTTTATGTATTGATTAAGTCTTTCCCTGTTTGTTTTGCAAAATAGTGGTTTTGTCTCGAATAATATTTTATATATACTCTTTTACTCTTTTACTTGTTTCAGCCATCCGCTGAGGCCATGCTGGGGCACCGCCCTTGTTGCTACCCCTCTAAGTCCAGTTTGCCGTGGCTGGCCACTGATCTAAGAGAGAGTTGTGTAGCTGCTGCCCTTAGGTTACCCTCGTACCTTGCAGTGGGTTCATCTGGGATCCCGGAAGCAGCTTGTCTAGATGTTTTTTGAAAAGTCCACATCCGCATCATGCAGATCTCTTAGTTTTCTTGGCAGTTTGTTGAAAGCTGAGGGCCCTGAACCCCAGGCTATTACAGTATCTGCTCCTTACCCTGGATGTGGAAGACGGGACCTTTGGCACCACACAGTGACGTCCTGTACGGGGATTGAACAGCTCTCAATTCCAAAATTTGGTGCTAGTCCCTCCAGGATTTTCCATATGTATATCACTGCATATCTCTCTCGTCTTCGTTCCAAGGAGTACAAATTGAGTTCCCATGTATATATATATATAATGTATGTATATATCCATATATATGTATATATATATATATGTATGTATATATATATATATATGTATATATATATATATATATATATATATATACATGTATGTATATATCCATATATATAATATCTATATATATATATATATATATATATGTATATATCTAGCTATATATATATATGTATATATATTCGTGGTGTATGTGTATATGTATATGTATATATATGTATATATATATATATATATGTGTATGTGGTGGTATATATATATAAATATATATATGTATGTATATGTATATATATATATGTATATATATATACATAATATATATATATATGTATATATATATATATATACTATATGTTATTATATGTATGTATATGTATATGTATGTATATATATATGTATATATATATGTATATATATGTGTCTATATATATATGCATAGCATGTATATATATAATATATATATATATATATATATATATATATATATATGTATTTATATATAATGTATATACATATATAAATATGTATTATATATATATACAAACCTTAGAGAAATTGGTAGGTGACAAAACGCATATATATATATATAGATGAGAAAGTTGGTTTGTGAAAGCACGTGGTTGAATATATAGAAATTTGAAAAACTGAACGCGAAACCGGTCATTTCTTCTAAACTATGTCATTGTAAGAAAAAAATTGACAACATTCTTCAGACATATTGACTCAAATCTATATTTTTTAACCTTTTAAAACAAGCCTTCTGTAGTTTTTTCACTTATTACTATTTTCTCTCTCCTCTCTCTCTCTCTCTCTCTCTATATATATATATATATATATATATATACATTTACAGATATATATATATATGCGTGTGTGTGTGTGTGTGTGTGCACATGCAGACCGACATCAAAACCTCCACTGAAAATCAAAGATCTGCGGAGGAACAGTGGGTAATCGAACAGAATCCAAAAGTGTTCTACTATTATGCAAATAGGCATAGAACCACTGCCTCACCCATTGGACCATTAATCGACGAAAACGGTATTTCCGATGCTAAAGAAATGGCAGAAATACTGCAGAAAGAATGCTGTTTTGTCTTTACTGATCCCACTGATATTGACCTAAGAGAAGCGAACGAAGTCAATTCCCAACATAAAAGCTGGTACATAACCATCACTACCTCTGAGATCTTAGCAGCAATAAATGAGGTCAAATACTATTCTGCTGTAGGCCCTGATAAATTCCCCGCTAGTCTCCTGAAGGAATGTAGACACTAAATTGCACTCCCTCTGACCAACCTCTGGAGAAATTCTTTAGACTCAGGGACCGAAACATTTCCTATCCCTGTCTGTCATTCTGGTTTTCAAACAGGGAATCAGATCTCTCGCAGACAACTATCACCCAATCTCACTCACCTCCCACATCATTAAAGTGTTTGAAAGAGTGTTAAGATCAAGGATAGCTGACTTCCTGGAGACCCACAAACTCCTAAATGCAAATCAGCACGGTTTTCGCAGTGCCAGGGACAATCTAACATTGCTCTAACACCATATTGTAGATAGTCTTGGGAACAATGTCGAACTCTGATGTCATATATCTTGACTTCAGTAAAGCGTTCGACAGGTTTCACCATAATATCTTACTCTCAAAATTGGCAAATGTTGGAATCCGTGGAAAACTTCTACATTGGATTGCTCTCGTAGACATTTCCCTTTATTTACCCTCACAACACCTAACTCTTTAACCACAAACATATACCCTATAATTTATTTCTTATTTTATATCTGTTTCTTTCCTTACTGTTTATAACCGAAGATTTCACCTAATTCGCCTACCTCCTCACCGATTCCCACAAGTAAATGCGTCTACACAAGTTCATAGACTACACACGCGTTCGCTCACCAGTATGCAGTCCTTAATTCCTAGATTGTAGTCATTTCTATCATTCTTCCTCTTTTCCTCTAAACTCTCAATTTCACTACTACACCATTTACTTACGCATATATTTTTCTTCCTTTCGACCACAAATACTTCGCCCACTTCTCTCTATACTATCCCATCCAAACACCATTCTTCATTCCTCTCTCTCTCTCTCTCTGACTCAGCAAAAATAGTTCTATTGAAAATCTCCTGTGAAATAACCTTCCTTCAGTTCTTTACTTCTAACTCTCCCAACCCCTTACATATTTTTGATTTCCCCCCCTTATCTTCTTAATTTCTCTTCAGAATGTATTCCCCACTCTAAATGTTTCTCTTTACGCATTCTAATCGAATCTTCAGTGTGTTAACAAGTGCCTCCTAACGACAATGTAAACCATGTGATCAAAGTATCCTTTGCCTCAAGAATATAGCTTTCTTTCTTGGCGTCTTGCAATGGTTACAAGAAGGAAAATGAGCCAAACACGAAACTGGAACTCAAAACAAAAGCATATACCTTGTCTTTTTTTTTTCATAAATGATTGGTGGAAATTACAGAGGGGACCACCACGGGCCGACTGTTTCATGTGATGACAACTTTGATAATGCCAATGTACGAAACTCGCGACCATTGTGTCTCTGTGTAAAACCTGCAGATCACTAATACAGACATGTATACACACCTACACACATGCACATATGTGTGTTGGTGTATATATATATATATATATGTGTGTGTGTGTGTGTGTGTGTGTATGTGTTTATGTGTGTGTGTGTACGAATATTTTAATCACAGTTTAATTCAGTTTAATTCCAGATGATTTGAAGTCCACCTCATCAGAATTTAAATTAGAAGAGTCTAACTGTTAAATGAAAATAAGTGTTAATGTGGATCGAGTGCCACTTACTTTCGTCTGTGCACTCCTGGACACACCACACACACACACACACACTCATCCCTTTATTATTCTTATTTCATTTTCTATTTTCAGAGCCGGAACTCATGTTGAAACAGTAGTACCACCTCTTCCTCATACTCACACATTTACAAATTCGTATTTCGTTATTCAATTAATTCATTCTTTCCGTTTTTTATGTATAACAACATTCAACTTCAGTGCATTCATCTTATAACAACATTAACAACGTAACCTAGTGGCACATATTTCCTTAACATTTCAATTTGTCTTCATTTCTATTTCATTGATTTCTCTCTTAGTTACGCATTTATAACAATCAACTCCCCCGCACACAAGCATCTATATCACCCCCGCCACACACACATATATATGTATGTATACATATATATACATATATATATATATATAATATATATATATATAATAATATATATATATATTATAATATATATATATACACATACATACATACACACATACATACATACATACATACATACATACATACATATATACATACATACATATATATATATATATATATATATATATACACATACATACATATATACATACATACATGCATACATATATATATATGTATGTATATGTACTAGGTGGTATCTATGGATGACACCACACGTGTGTGTGCAATAAGAGGTGGTACTGACTTTCACGAGCTCAAAGGTCGCGGTTTTAACCCCGTTGTTGAGATCCAGAACGAATTCTACAAGGTCCTTGACTCGCTTACTGGAAAAGAAAAAATCCAGGCCGGATTCCAAAAGTGCACAAGGTGTCTACTTGTATGGAGATGATTTAAAAAGTCCTTTATTAATTATTAAAGATAACCAGTCCGGGAAGGGTTTTGATACCACTCCGTACGTATGTTTTTACCTTGCATGTAATTTTGTTATTGTTGCTCGGCGAGGTAGACACATTGAAGAATATATCACATACGTGTTACTGCTCCTCAGACACATTGTACATGTGCTGCCCTCACAGAAACATAAATATGTGCAAGGGTAATCAAACATACAGGTAGCTGTGTGTGTGTGTCTGTATGTAGAGGCATGTATTTTGCTTTATTATGTATACCTTGATGGAGTTTCTCTTTATTCGGCTGACATGGTATATTTGATATGTTTAATTCTTTATTGCCCACAAGGGGCTAAACATAGAAGGGACAAACAAGGACAAAGGGACTAAGTCGATTACATCGACCCCAGTACGTAACTGGTACTTATTTAATCGACCCTGAAAGGATGAATTGCAAAGTCGACCTCGGCGGAATTTGAACGCAGAACGTAGTGGCAGACGAAATACCGTTATATTTGATATATTAACACACACACACATACACTCGAATACACACACACAAACAATTACAAAAACACGAACACACACACACACACACACACACACACACCACACACACACACAAACGCACACGCAAACACGCACATACAGTCGAACACATCGTGACACAAACACACACATACATATTTTCCCTGGTGTGTGATACTATTTTGTCAGTTCCGTAGGGAAATACATTCCCGATATATATTACTTATGCATAAACCTCCATTTCTATGATTAAAATATTTATGCGAAACTGGCGCATTTGGAATTAAACAATCTATTCCTAGAATATTTGTGGTTAACCAGAACCCTAATTTGATGTTATTGTAACGCCTATTTTGCATTATGTTTACCATGAAAGCATATTGCATGAATTTCGCAAAAAATATGTATTTGGTATTCCCGCTAAGTAAGGGGAAACACGTCTGCTTATCTTTACATGCGTCCACGTCAAGAAAATAATGAAGTCAGTTTATACTACTTTAAAGCAAAATGAATGAAATTAAAACCAGTCGGAGCATATGTTTAGACGCGTAAGTGTGAGATTATATATATACGTGCATGTGTGTGTGTATGTTTACATGTATGTAGATATATAAGGATGAATAAATGTTTATAAGTTTGGAGACAAAACTACACATATATATAAGTGTGTCTGAGAGAGAATATATATATATAAATATATATATATATGTGTGTGTGTGTACATACACGATTGTATTATATTAATATCGATCAAGACACACCATTATTCTCCCCATTTTAGAAGACACATCTGTTCAATGTTTCACCCCGAATCACATACATAAGGAAAATGTCTGACTACATATAACGAACACGTTTATTGGTCATTCATCCGACGTCTATTCTCGGACTGCGAGAAGAGGCAATATATCGCCTAAAAATACATGCCAAAGAAAGACATTAATAAAATGAGATATTAACATTGCTAGAGGTAATCAATTGAGGTTATTTTTCATCGATTTCCGACAAAATCTATAATTTCTACTCTATCAATATATTGTTTATAAAGCAGAAGAGATAAAGTGATTGCTGAAGAGAATTTATCACTTCCAAAGAATCGGTGAACGTATAAAATCTTTTGATTTTCGTGTATCCAAATATAGAAACAGCGATAAAATCCCGCAATGGTGCAGATTTTTTTTTGTCGGATTTGCTGCGGCTCTGACGTTTTAACTAAAGAACACTACAGATTTGTGTTCGGTATAATGTCTCTTTTCATATGCTAAACATAGAATTCTCTTGTTTCTAAAACGTATACGCACACACATATAAATATACAAGCTATATATATATATATATATCGATAGTTAGATGAATGGAAGGATATATATATATACAGAGAGAGAGAGAGAGAGAGAGAGAGAGAGAGAGAGAGAGAGAGAGAGAGAGAGAGAGAGAGAGAGGGTTAGATATAGCTAGATATACGCTTATGATGTGTTTTGTGCGGTGCTGCATGTACGTGTATATACATGCATGTAGATATATAAGGGTGTATGAGTGTGCATAAGATTGGCAATAAAACAATATATATATATATATATATATATGTGTGTGTGTGAGTATATATATATATATATAATATATATATATATATATATATTATATATATATATATATATATATATATATATATATATATTATATATATATATATATATATATATATATATATATATATATGTATATATAGATGGGTACGAAGGCGCATGGCTCAGTGGTTAGAGCGTCGAGCTTACGATCGTGAGTTTGTGAGCTCGAATCCCGGACCGGGCTGCGTGTTGTGTTCTTGAGCAAGGCACTTTATTTCACGTTGCTCCAGTTCACTCAGCTGTAGAAATGAGTTGCGACGTCACAGGTGCCAAGCTGTATCGACCTTAGTTTTTCCCTTGGATAACACTGGTGGCGTGGAGAGGGGAGGCTGGTATGCATGGGCGACTGCTGGTCTTCCATAAACAACCTTGCCCGGACTTGTGTCTAGGAGGGTAACTTTCTAGGTGCAATCCCATGGTCATTCATGACCGAAGGGGGTCTAGCAGTATCGCCCGGCGTTGCTCAGGTTTGTAAGGGAAATAACTATAAAGCATTTTTAGAGAGTGATAGCCAAAAAGTAGCCAAAAAATGGGGGAAAATGATATTTTTTTTTGAGATTTAAAAAAGGTGGAGTTGCGCCCCCTAGACAGTTTGTGGTTTGTGTTTCTGATTCTCGACCCCATGTCGAATTTATCGATTTTTTCAGAACTGGCGGAACTTTTCAAAATTTTCGCTGCGTTAGTTTTGAATTATGACGTTGGGCTATGTGTGTGTCAAGTTTCATCAGAATCGATTGAAAGCCGTGGTCAGGGTGAGGGTACAAGCAAACAGACACACAGAAACACGCACAGACAAACTGCCGTTTATATAGAGAGAGATACATACATATATACATACATACATACATACATACATACATACATACATACATACATACATACATACATACATACATAAATGTATTATGTTAATATCGATGAAGACAGATGGAATTTCTACTCACATTTGCAAATCCTAAAACAATACAAAGATTTCTCCGTAAAGAAATTACAAATTCAAGTTGTGTGCATTTCCCGCCAGCACACACACCAGCAATCGCATGAAGATAAAGACAAAGCAAAACGACGAAAAAAAAACACAATTAATCTGGCGAATATTATGGTGTAGAAAGGATACAAAAAAAGTCGTGGGTGGTGTTAGATGAGTAAAACACTTGAGTAATGATACATTATTACGTTTCTAAATATAGATTGCATTCCGGAAGTTTAATGACGTTTGTAGGGGAGGCAGTGATAAGTGTCCTAGGTTACTTCAATGTTTGCTTATGTTTACAATACATATAAGAAGATGACCTGCCAAAGTTTGTTATTTCAATTTGAAAGAGACTGCTGCAACAGAATTTTGAGCACTACGTGATAAACGTCGTTTGTCACGACTGACGAGTTTGCAGAATGCAGTCGAACCGTTTGAAAGCCGAGTGTGCAAAAGCCCCAGAAACTTATGGAATGCTCAAATTGCTTATGGATTAACTTTTCTACTGCCAAGATGTTCAAGGACGGCGAGGAGAAGGAGAGAGACGATGAGAAGTGTCTGAGAGAGTGACATCAGAACATCGTATCTGGTGGAAAAAAAAATCTGCAAATTTTCTGGTTGAAAACAATTGAGTGTCCTTAAAGTCATTAATATACAGTTTAGAGTTAGTGAGTCAGAACATGTGCAAAATTTGTAGAAAGTGTGTCCCCAGGATCCTCGTAACCAACTACTTGGGAATTAAAACTGTACCTCATACTCTCTACAATCCAGATATTGCTCCCTGTCACGAAGCTGTCAGGGGCAATCGGATTGAAAACAATGAGATGTTGATGGCGATGATGAGAGTCCTGGACACCTTCAATTTGGAGGAATATCATGGAGATTTCACGAAATGGCTGGCGTGCTACATGAAGGGCATTGAATCAGCCGAACCTACTGTGGAGAAGATAAGAGTTTCGTACTTTTAAATTTCAAATGATTCTCATGAACAAGTCTCAAAACGTCTGTAATACGCCTGTAGAACATAAAACATCTAAGATGTTGAAATCGCTTCTGGGTTCGAATTCTGCCGAGGTCGATTTTGTTTCTCATCCTTCTGGAGTCGATGAAATATGTAGTAACTGAGAGTTTTGGTCGATGTAATCAACTTACCTCCCCACTAATATTTTAGGCATTTTGCATATTGTAGATGAGGATATCTGGAAATCGCTGAATAATTGCTTTAAACGAAAGTATTAATACATGAAGTTTAAAACATTTCCTAATTGTGGCTTTGTCTCACTACATTATGCATATCAGCCAGCGGTTCTCTCTATCGGTAGTTGTGTTCATCTTACCACAAAAACTGTACCACGCGTGGTTGTACCAGTAGAGTGACTTCAAAGAGGGTGTACATTATTTGAAATACTCAGCGTGCTACATGATCAAATTTCATTTCAGCCTCTTTGGACAAAAGAAAGTGAAGATATTCAGAAGGTCTTTTGAAAAATCTCAGCTGGTCTTGAAAACCTTTTTAAAATCGGAGAGTTGATGAGATCGGAAAAAATTCCTTGTTTAATGTTGAAAAGGACATTTAATAAACATGGGTTTGGGAATATATTTTGCCACCATGGTTAATATTGAGAAATATGACATACATATAAATGCTATAATTTAACTTTTATCAAAGTTCTTGCTTTTTCTACAAAATAATGAAATGAATGCTAATTTACAAAGGTTTGATATGTATTACTTTTAATTAAACACATAAATCAAAGCAGCCGTGTTCATACACAATCCTAATACGTTCCAGCGGGTACGAACGTGGATATGCTAATCGCTGGTGCATTTTGTAAACTTTTCCTTATTTCTCATTTATGTAACTCCTCCTTAAATACTCTTTTTTACTATCTTTCTCTCTCTCCTTTCCCCTCTCTCTCCCACTGTATACGATGACTAAAAGAAAAGAAAAACAAGTAACCAGTTAACCTTTTTCATGATTATAAAAAATATAGAGATATTACATTAAACGTTCAACTCATGCCAGCATCAAAAATCGGACGTAAAACTATCATTATGATTACTGGTTTCAGCTGAACTGTAGAAAAGATGTCACACAGAAAACATAGAGAACAGTATTCACTTTAGTCACCGATGTCTATTAAATCGATTCAGAATGAGAAACGGCAAAGTAGACTTGGGTGGAAAATGAACTGAGAATAGACAGACGCGTAATTAACACCGCAATATAAAATGTGTCAGACATTGAGGCTATTAAGTCAGTCACTTATCATAGTGCAAGAAATAATGAGATGACCAGTCATAGAAATATATTCATTTATGTCACATTTCGCCATTCCGAATTTATGTTTCTATTCAATTGTATCACTGATTACCTTTTACTCTGTAGATAAATGGTTCTTAACATAAAAAAAGCAACAATAATAAAAATAAAATAATGATGGAAATTAATCAACATTGAAACCACACAATATTAAAGGAGATGCCTTTAAGATGACAAGCGTGGAATATATAATTTCGAGTGATGATTAACTAATTCGGAAAACATCTTTTCTTAACACTATACATATGAAGACAGGAAAACGAATCACGCATTATTATTATTATTATTATTATTATTATTATTATTATTATTATTATTAATTGTATTTCATATTTATGTACATCACACACATTTAAATTAATTTTGGACAGAAGTAATAAACAAAACAAAAAGAAAACACGAACGAAAATTATTTGGAAAGATTTTCTTTTAGGATAAATATTTATTGCTAATAATCAGTGCCTCTTTCACTTTCACCCATTTCCTAAATTAATTATGTAAAAGTCTCTTTTATCACAGTAAATAACAATTTCAGATTTTGGCACAAGGCCAACAAGTTCGAGAAGAAAGTAGTCGATGACCCTAATGCTCAACTTGTACTTATTTTATCGACCCTGAAAGGATGAAAGAAAATGTCGACCTTGGTGGAATCTTAACAGAGAACGTGAAAGCGGATCTGAGGGATTAAGGTGGTCCCAGGAAACGTTTTTCTTTTACCCTATATTTTTCTTAAAATTTTTTCTATTGGAATGCAATAAAAGCAAAGAATGTCATTCATTATGGGAAATATTAACGAAAGTCGATACGAAGTAAGAAGATGTTTTTTTTTTGTTCCTGCTATGTAATTTGAAAGTGTTTCTGTCTCTTTGTCTTTGCATCAAATGATGGTTGCGAACGTGTTTCACCGTTGTACAAGCAGTGCCCTTTATTTCTAATCTACTGTGAAAACATGAAACATGTCTAGCCATGGGAAAATATTACTTTTCTCCAAATTAGGTGTTGGTGATAGAGAGGGTATCATGCCTTAGAGATTTGCTTTACCGTCTGAATTTATGAAGTAAGTGTATATCTCAAAAATTAATCCCGAAACTCGATTTCTGTTGTCCAGAGTTATTCGTTTTCTCTTTGATTTTTCCAAGAGATATTCACATCAGTTGCACAGCTGATCTCTATGACCGTACTTTCCTCTTCTTCGACTCAAATAACAATATCAGACCTGTTATGGTTACACTTCACAGGTGTTTTGATGGGAATGTTCCACCTGTATTCCTTCTGAGGGTATTTGTGTACACATTCAATAACAGGGCGGGGGTTCTCTGTACTTATTCCAGGACAGTCTTTTCCCCAATGACATTGTATGTTGTTTTAGTGACAACGTCGTGTCCAATATGGAGGTAGTACCCGGAGGACAATTCGGTACAGCTGCTAAGCACATGTCTGATGTTTTCCTCAGACATATGACATATTCTACCTTTTCGGTGGCATTTTGGAACTCGAGAGGCTTTAATGTCTCTTTTGTTGATTAAGTATCTATCCATCTATCTATCCATCCATCCATCCATCCATCCATTTAACTGAAAGATAATTCGATGCGTCACCTAAAGTGAAATGCTTATACTTCGCCTGAGGATTGACAGTATCATTTGTATTGACTTCTCTCTAAAAGGACTTCTAAACGCTTTGAGTTGGGTCTTTATGAAAGGTGCCCTAAAAGTTTATATATACAAGACATTTTACTGTTGTAAAACACTTGTATCAATGTCAGATATTTATATTCGTATTTTACGATACTTTATCGACCATAATATTCTTTTCTTCTCTTGGCACAAGGTCGTAAATTTCGGTGGAGTGGGGGCGGTCAATTACGCAACTGGTACTTAAATTATCGACCGCCGAAAGGATGAAAGGCAAAGGCGAGCTCGGCAGAATTTGAACGCAGAACGTAAAGACATACGAAAGACCCATAAGGTTTTCGCCCAACGGGAATTCAGTGACCATAATATTAAAACAAAGTTAACGCGGTGAGCTGGCAGAAACGTTAGCACACCGGCCGAAATATATTTACGTTCTGTGTTCAAATTCCGCCGATGTCGACTTTGCCTTTCATCCTTTCGGAGTCGATAAATTAAATACCAGTTGCGTACTGAGGTCGATCTAATAGAATGCCCGCCCCTCCAAAGTTTAGGGCATTGTGCCTAGAATAGTAAAGAATATTAAAAGAAAGGTATAAAAATATATATGTGTGTGTGTATGTGTGTGTCTGTATGTCTGTGTGTGTGTATTTGCGTGTATGTTTTTGTATGTAGTTTGGCTGTTTTTATAGATACAAGCAGTGTTTAAGTGTTTACATCCGATTCTTAAGTATTGTGTACACATTGTGTGTTACGCAAGCAATTTGCTTTTAAATAATACATTAGTTTCCGTTAAGCGAATGAGACAAGTTTACTTTACATCCACTGGTTTTAACAACAGACTTTTTGTTTCTTTGTCAGTTAAAATGCAATCGAGCGATATTGTTTGGAAAGAAGTGAAAGATAAAATGTCATTCACCCAGGAATCGTTGACGTGATGATGTCTCTGATTTATAAACATCTTAAGTTTATTATTTTGTATTCTTTTACAGTTTCCCCTGTTCCGCCCAATTCTGAGAAAACTGGCGGCGACTCCTTCCAGTTTGTGTTCTTACTATTTCTGTATTTATTCAAAATCGCACTTTCTAACCAATCTCCAGTAAACTAACTTGCTACGTTATTATTCCTCCATCTCTATTCCTCTTGGGCCAGTTTCCTACACTCTCTTACAATATGCGAGACTGCTTCCTGTTTTGCAACACATCCTACAAAGGAGCAATTCACTACTCTTATCTGTTTGGAATTTAATGCATTTAGCTCTCAGAGCTTGTCCCTGGGTGCTTCATTTCGATGCTTCGGTGCATCCATTCAGATCCCTATTGCTTAGCCGCCTCCATCTGTTGGTCTTTTCTTTTCCTTCCTTTTTTCAGAGATATTGCCCTCATATTGTTTTAATTTCTCAGTTGTCTAACCTTTGTTCTCCACCTTGATTCTTAAATGATTTTGGAGGTGTCACATTTTCACAAGGTTGCTATTTCTATCAACGACAGGTAAAGGTTCAATCTATTGTTTGAAATATCATCCCAGCCTGTTTTCCTCATTGACAATCCATGACGAGGCATCCTCTGAAACCTCGTCCTCCTTCTTGTCTGGACACATACAGTATATCGATATCGCTTTGGTTAAAGATGATTAATAAAAAACCCAGGTTCCCAGAGGTGAATTATCCAAATCCCAAAGAAATTCCTCTCAAAACACAGTTATGATGTTCCCTCCACTACTTCTGCTCATGATCAGAGTTGCACTTATCGTCAACCACTAAGAGACATGCTCAAATGATTAAGGTCAAGCAAATTAGTAGCAAATCTATGGTACTGAGCAGAATATTTGTTGTAGACCATATTTTATACCAAGGCCAAAAATGTACGGGATAACACTTCTAATTAGTTAAAATCAAAAGTCATGAGAGCTATAATGAAGCCCTCTGGTTTTAATTATGTCCAGATGCATCAAAACATTTATGGATCTGTTTATCTATCTATCTATCTATCTATCTATCTATCTATCTATCTATCTATCTATCTATCTATTTATTTATTTCTCTCTCTCTCACACAGGCAAACATTCTCATACACACACCCACACGTGCACAGTCGCGAGCGCACACACACATAAACACAGTTAAGTGTACACAAACACAAAAATGTTACACATCCTTTGGTTTACATAACTTCACTTAATAAGCAAAATGATTACAACAGACGGATACAAGTGTTATATTGCTCTCATGCAATGTTTATCTTCCTTTATATAAGAATATCCTGAATCTAACTCACAACGTTTCGTATTATCTTCAATTTCTTACATAATACACGAATAATTGCATTTTCTAGCAAGCAACAGACATACGACATGTATTTAAATAGCTTCATACACGGACACACGCACGCACATACACGCAAACCCTCGCGCACAATACACACACACAGACACACGCACACACACAAACACAAATGTGTGTGTGCGCGCGCGCGTGTATAGTTTTTTTGTCAACACTTTATTTATTCCAACGAATATAAACTTCCCGTCTCTGTATATACAATGAACTCGTTGAGAGGAAGAGGGAACAGAGAAAGCTGTATAAATGCCTATTGTAACGCATTTCCTAAGCCATATCCTCCATCTTTTATTAGTTTCTTTCATTAGACTGCAGCCTGGCCGGGCCCTGCCTGAGGAATTTTAACCAAATGAGTCGACCCTGGTGGTTGTTTTTGATGCTGCCCCTTACTCTGTCGTTGTTGTTTTGCCAGTCTGCTGTTTTGTTGGACACAATCACTTCAACACCGGTATTCATGTGCCGGTGAATGATAAACGTAGACATATGCGTATGTACATCCATTCATATATATATATATATATATATATATATATATAATATTATATATATATATATACATACATATATATATATATATATATATATAATAAATATTAGGGAATATATCCAAATTTACAGGGAAAAAAAATCAGATTTAGGATTAAATCCAATTTTATAGTAAAATATTATAAAATATTATTTGAGACAAAACCACTATTTTGCAAAACAAACAAGGAAAGACTTAATCAATACATAAAATTTAATAAATAGTCAAAAAACCGCCACTACAATCGTTTCTTGTCTTGATCGACAATCTTCAGGTGGACTTCCAATCTAAAAAATCAAAATTTTAAAATATAAAAATAATACTTTTAAATAATTAAAGTATAAATGAAAAAATATAAGTATATAATCCATATATAACCTATATATAATCCATATCGAAAATATAGACTAATTACCACGAATTCCCTAAAAAACCATGATAAAACAAAACTCTTAAAAACATATAACGATAAAATCTCCCTTTGCTAAACTCTATAAACAACTAAAAGTAAGCCCCCTAACCTAAACATTCACACACAAATACACACACGTAAACCACAGACTCACGACTTATACACATACCTATACTAACTTATAAACCTCAATATACACCAAAACCCACTCCCTCCCCACACAGACAAATAAACACATACATCCCAAAACCTAAATAACAAACCCATATACACATTCACAAACAAAAAACACACTCACACGCAAAACACTCACACACAAAAGATACATATACTCCCTCACATATACGCCTATACATACTCACTAAACTCGACATATACAACAATACTTACACACCCACAAAAAACATTATATACATTTATGAGCTTTAACTCACCTTAGCATCTCTAACAAACAACTTGCAGTAACCCAATCCCATTCTCTATGCCTACCTCACTATACACTATTCCATTCACATTCCAAGCAACGCTAGTCCACCACCCGGTTATTCACGTGGCAAAACGAACACCACTCAAAAATTATGAAGAAACAATGTAAAAAATAACCAAACCTAAAATAGACAAAATACCACGAATTACCTAAAAAAACCATGATAAACCAAAACTCATAAAAGCATATAACGATAAAATCTCCCTTTGCTAAACCCTATAACAAACTTATATAGCAATCCCCCTAACCTAAACATTCACACACACAAAAAACCCACACGTAACCACAGACCCAAGACTTATACACAAACCTATACTAACTTATAAACCTCAATATACACAAAAACCACTCCCTCCCCCACAGACAAATTAACACATACGAATTGTAAGTATGTATTTGATTATCCTTATGTCATAATGTTATTTTTGATATTCTGGTTAATTACGATGTATTTATTGTTGTTTTCATAAGAGTGTTTATGTATATGAGATTGGTTGTGAGTTTTTAATTGTAATTAATTTATTTATCTGTATGAGTGTGGGTGTAAATATTGTTGTATATATCGAGTTTTAGTGAGTATGTATATGCGTATATGTGAGGGAGCATATGTATCTGTGTGTGTGTGTGTTTTGCGTGTGTGTGGTTTGTGTGTGAATGTGTATTTGGGTTTGTTATTTAGGATTTGGGATGTATGTGTTAATTTGTCTGTGTGGGGAGGGAGTGGTTTTTGGTGTATATTGAGGTTTATAAGTTAGTATAGGTTTGTGTATAAGTCTTGGGTCTGTGGTTACGTGTGGGTTTTTTGTGTGAATGTTTAGGTTAGGGGGTTGCTATATAAGTTTGTTATAGGGTTTAGCAAAGGGATTTTATCGTTATATGCTTTTATGAGTTTTGTTTTATCATGGTTTTTTTAGGTAATTCGTGGTATTTTGTCTATTTTAGGTTTGGTTATTTTTTTACATTGTTTCATTCATAATTTTTGAGTGGTGTTCGTTTTGCCACGTGAATAACCGGGTGGTGGACTAGCGTTGCTTGAATGTGAATGGAATAGTGTAGTAGTGAGGTAGGCATAGAGAATGGGATTGGGTTACTGCAAGTTGTTTGTTAGAGATGCTAAGGTGAGTTAAGCTCAAAATGTATATAATGTTTTTTGTGGGTGTGTAAGTATTGTTGTATATGTCGAGTTTTAGTGAGTATGTATAGGCGTATATGTGAGGGAGTATATGTGATCTTTTGTGTGTGAGTGTTTTGCGTGTGAGTGTGTGTTTTTTGTGTGTGAATGTGTATATGGGTTTGTTATTTAGGTTTTGGGATGTATGTGTTAATTTGTCTGGTGGGGAGGGAGTGGGTTTTGGTGTATATTGAGGTTTATAAGTTAGTATAGGTATGGTATAAGTCGTGAGTCTGTGGTTACGTGTGTGTATTTGTGTGTGATGTTTAGGTTAGGGGCTTACTTTATAGGTTTGTTATAGAGTTTAGCAAAGGGAGATTTTATCGTTATATGTTTTTAAGAGTTTTGTTTTATCATGGTTTTTTTAGGGAATTCGTGGTAATTAGTCTATATTTTCGATATGGATTATATATAGGTTATATATGGATTATATACTTATATTTTTTCATTTTACTTTAATTATTTAAAAGTATTATTTTTATATTTTAAAATTTTGATTTTTTTAGATTGGAAGTCCACCTGAAGATTGTCGATCAAGACAAGAAACGATTGTAGTGGCGGTTTTTTTGACTATTTATTAAATTTTATGTATTGATTAAGTCTTTCCTTGTTTGTTTTGCAAAATAGTGGTTTTGTCTCAAATAATATTTTATATATATATATATATATATATATACATGGTGGCTGCCCCCTCTTTATCGAGTATGGCCATTGCACGAAGCTTAATCAATGTTGTTATCGTGCAATGCGTGTGCAAGAAGATTTTCTTCGAAAGTGAGGAAAGGCTGTGCACTGAGTCAATCCCACTCACTAAGCAACAGCAGCCATAATACGAAAAGAAGAACAAGTCAACATCATCGGTAACCACTGAGCCGCAGGTTTTACGTCGGAGTTATCCCAGTTACCTTCTCCTAGAAGGATGCCCTAACAAAAGCTAGGAGTCCTTCACTCCCAATGGTTTAACTGCGCGATCGGGTATTCAGTCCGGCTATTTCTATGCGCCCGCGCATGATACAGCCTTAAGACATTTATTGGGTGGCCGTTGACTCTCAAGAGTTCCTCCGCCCTTGGAGGAACATATATATACATATATATATATATATACATACCTATATATATATATTTATACATACACATAATGTACACATATATATAAATATATATATACCCACACTCACACACACATATATTTATACACACTCATATACACACACAAGTACAAATATATATGCGCGCGCGCTCACACGCACATACACATATATACGTGCTCTGATCAATAGTATCCGGACTATTGAAAGTTGTCATGGCGATACCTGCTCAGAGGCCTACGCAAAGTTGTAGAAAGTACATGGAGAGGACACGCAAGTGTACGAGCGGTTCAGACGTTTCCAAGATGCCCCCAAAAATGGAGACCCGCAACCAGCAGAACTGAGAAAAACATCGTAGATGTGCTTGCATCTGTGAGGGGAAATCGTCGAATCACCATCCATGAGTTATCAGAGGATGTGTAGTTCAGTTACGGTTCAGTTCAGTCCATTATCACTGAAGATTTGTGTAGGACACGCGTGTCTTCCAAGTTTGTGCCAAAATTGCTTTCAGCTGACTAAAAATACCTCCGGTTTTCAGTTGCACAAGATCTCTTTGATTGTGTCGAGAACTTCTTGAAAACTTTGAGTAGGCCTCTGAGCAGGCATTTCCAAGCTTCTGGCAAAATTCGATGCAGATTCTCTGCTCAACTTTCTCTGTTAATGCGACGATCACACGCTACACACCTTCCTTCCAACCGCTGCTGTAAACAGCGGAAGTGAGCTAGAACGTTAAAACTTAGTGTGCATCTACAGCAGAGTTGAAGTTCAAGTGCACGAAGCGCCTCCACTCTGTGCTTTAGCTTCGTTACTATGGCATCAGCTCGGATATTGTTCAAATTTATAGAAAAACAACAGACGAAGACAGGTGTAGGAACAACAAGTAGTTGTATTAAACGCTGAGGAAAATGGAAGTCTTTTACGCTTGGGGCCCAGAAAGGAATAAGGAAAAAAATGAAAATAATGTAGAGGGAAAAACTGTGTAGAAATAAAGAAGAAAAAAGGTCGAGAAAAATAGATGAAAGATAAAAAGAAGAGAGAATAGGGAAGTTGTTAACGTACGGCATTTAACACTTCAGAAAGTTGAAAAGTCATGGTAGATTAGAGCGATTTACATGGACAAAAATAGCGAGCGAGATCCTTGAAGGTAGAGACCAGAAGAGAAAGAATATCCAGTGGTAATCTGGGTGGAGAGCTAGTATGTGAATGAGGAGAGGTACGGAATGGTCGGGAAGTGGTTAAGATATGCAAGTCCAAATATATATAAGGGCTTTTTTCAGTTTCCATCCTCTAAATCCACTGATAAGACATTGATCGACCGTAAGCTCGCACAGGTGCCACAAAGGCAGTTGGACTGAACGTGGAATCATGTTCTTGGGAAGCCGTCACTTTACCACACAGCCACGCCTGCGCCAGGAAATATCCATCTATCTATCTGTCTATCTATCTCTGGGCACTCTATACCCATTTCTTTTATATTCCTCTTGATGTCTTCAGATACTGTTCCCAAGAACCCAACAATAATTGGCACTATCTTCACCTTCTTCATTTTTCATAGCCGGGCTATTCCACACTTAAGGGGGTTGTATTTATATACTTTTTCGCCTTCCTTTTTGACTGTTCGAGGGTCAAAAGGACACGCAACTGTAGCTATATACCACATGTGCTGCATCGTGTCCTCCACCACTAGGTCCGGTCTCTTATGCTCTAGCACCTGATCTGTTTGGATTGGGAAACCCCAGAGAATTTTTCAAGTCTCCGACTCCTCCACTGTTTGCGGTTTGTTGTTGTTATATTATTTTTATTCTTATTCTTATTGAAACACTCTGTGATCCAAACCCACATTGTCTACTAAGTATTTCTCAGCTTTTAAGAAATTAAAAGATGCAGGACAATTAGACTATTATGTATTTCAGATCGAGCGTAGATGTAAGAGAATTGATGGGGGTGGATGGGGGTGGAAGAAGACATAATCACATAGCACACTAAGATCAATGGTATTCGTCCTTCCAGATTTAATGTTCCAATCACGCTTAAATGCATCTCAATTTTCATATGTCGAACAGGTCAAGCGTACAGGTGTCATGGCAGGAAAATGGCGGAGTAGCGGAAACGATAGAGATTCACTAAATATCAATAAATATTGTACTTACATCTTATATTTATAAGAGATTGAATTGACCTACAAAGGTCAATTATAATATTCGAATAGACATGCCTGACCATATAACAGTCTACCAATCTAAGAAGGCGTTATTACGCAGGATGGTAGCTCACTGCGACTTTAATTTGCTTTCCCTATCATTCCATCATTGTCAAGGACACGCATGCCTAATCATCGCCTTGTGATGGTGTGTGATTTTCTCATTGACCTTCAAAGTGTATCTGTCTAATGGAAAACACTGCTTCAAATAGTAACACAATCAAATTACTATAAAAAGATATCGCTTATGTATCATAATTCCAATAAGTGAATTGGTAATAATCCAAGATGGTGGAAATGTAAGGCGAAGAAAATAAGCAATTATTCTCTATAGCAATAATAATTTCTCGTTTATGAGAAGATTTGAATACAATTGAAACGCTTCTGTCTTAAACACTAGTTTTGTGTTGTTGTTGTTGATCGCATAATATACTTCCTAAGAACGGTTAACAATGTTTCGTAACAGAATTTATATAACGGAAATTATATTCTGAATAAAGTTATTAAATAACTGTAGGAAGTTTTAATATATCAAACTTTGTAAACAACATTGGCGTAAACAGACACTGACAAATATACACATACATATGTGTATGTATGAATATTGCGTACGTTTTATACATATGTATACACTCACAAATATATACATACACATAAACACACACACACACACACACACACACACACACACATATATATATATATATATATATATATATAGTAACCGTGAAGGGAAAAATGATAACGTCTAGTGAAGTTCGTTCAAATATTTATTGGAAGGTGAAATCTTTCCACATATATTGTATTTTCGGTCTACAGAGCTGCATTTAAATGCGACGTAAGAACGCTATTTAACAATTCTTAGTTTAAAATTATTTATGCACGTAGATATGGATGGAAGGCGTTGAATAAAATATGCATGTATAGAACATGTAGGTTGAGGAATATAGAAATGTAAATAGAGGGATAGGCTATGAATGTTTTATCCGGCAGAGCAGCAAACTTCAATTTACAATATAAGAAGCGTGCAAGCGTAGCGTAACAGACTAAGTTGAAGGAAAATGCGGTTTTTAAGGGAAAGAATTCTCAAGTTGTTGATGAAAGAAGCAGAAGAATGGCAGCGTGATCGAAAAGTTTGGGAGAACCTAAAGGCGTTTAACCCACTCTCGATTTGGGTCTTTATAACAGAAAAGACAACTAAACACGTCTTTGAAAAGGTGGAGGTTCTGGATCCAAATTACTTGGTATTCAGTTATACTGAAATGATTCTGGTTACTAACAGAAATCAAAATCTATTCATTAGATTTATAATAATGGCTGGAAGTCTTATATACAATTATTAGGTGGATGATAATAGCTAACTTTACAAGTACATATATATATATATATAAATTTGACATGGGCGACTCTTTCTTGTCTTGAGATTGACGGCTGTCAACGGCTGAGAGAAATATTACACAGATGTGTAGAATGATCCTGTGGTGATGCTGGGCTTTGTATTTTTTCATAGCTCCCATGGTTACAGAGATAAACTACTCTAATGATACTCTAGTGTTTATGAATGAGAAAGGAAGGGGTGATAGATGGATAAGGAAGGAAAGGGTGAATGTTTGAACTCTGTGTGAATATATGTGTGTATGTAAAAGGAGGGTATGTGAATATGCGTGTGTGTGTGTGAGCGCAAACGAAGTGGGCTGGTTCCTCTTTGTTCGTTAAGTATTTGGGCTTAATTTTTGATTTGGTTGAATCTTGGTTGGTCCTTTTTGCTGGTCAGTTATTCTTAGTGTTTTGATAGAGAAAAGTTATTCTAAAATTGTTTTTTTTAACGTAAGCATGCCCAAAAATGCCGAATACTTACACAGAGCAGGTTTTACAGCCACATCATCCAAACCGACCGAGTGAAACCGGGTTTAGGTGGTAGTATGTATGTATATATATATATAATAGCCAAAGATAGAACAGTGTCAGAAACTGAGTAAGGAAATCTGTTTTTGCTCTGACTGCGAAGTCTATTCTACTAATAGGCCGTATAAATTATATACTAAATAATGTACTCCACGCCCACTCATATTGTTGATTACTTAAAACTCCACTTTTGTGTAAATTACTCAACAATTTAGGATATAATTCCTCATAATTTTCAATGATTAAGCACGTTGCTATTCTCTTTTAGACCCATGAAATAATTTGTGTCCGTTCTTTTCTTTTACCGAGATAGAAATATACCAGAAATACCGTTTCCAACTGAGATTTCCTTCTATGCATATTAATATTCATGCTTCATAAGGTGGCGTGCTAGCAGAATCGTTAACTCGTCGGAAAAAAGGGTCAATGGCCTTTCGTCCGTCCTTAACTTTAAATTCCGCCGAGGTCGACCGTCAGGCTTTCGGGGTAGGTAAAATAATACCAGTCGAGGACTGTTGCGGATATAATCGGCTTATCCCGTTTCCTGAAATTGCTGGCCTTGTGCCAAAAATTTGAAATCACGATTACTGTATTATATAAATAAAGGATAAAGACCACGTCCACCACCACATCGGTAATGAATGACCATGGGATTGCACCTAGAGTGTTACCTTGCGAGGCACAAATCCGGGCAAAGTTGTTTATGGAAGACGATCAGTCGCCCATGCATACCAGCCTCCCTTCTCCAAGGGAAATGCCAATACGGTTTGACACCAGTGATGTCGCAACTTATCTCTACAGCTGAGTGAACAGAAGCAACGTGAAATAACGTGTCTTGCTCAAGATCACACAATATACACCCCAGTACTGGAATCGAACTCCTCGCTAGAGCCTGACGCCCTGATCACTGAGCCATGTACCTTCACAATATATCACATCAATATTAAACATATTTCGGATATTGACGAGCTGGCAGAACCATTTCCGCTCCCGACAAAATGTTTTGCGTCATTTCTTCCAGTGTTTCTTTTATATTCTATGATCAAAGGCCACCCAGATCGACTTTGCCTTTCATCCTTTCGGGCTCGATAAAATAATCACTTGTTGGGCACTGGAGACGATGTAATCCACATGCAGTCTCCTTAAAATAGCTGGCTTCGTGTGAAAATTAGAAAGAGAATATATCTATTGGTGCAGGTCGGTAAATTAGCAGAACCATTACAACATCGATGCTTAGTTAAAGTCCTTTACGTTCTGAGTTCAAATGACATCATTTTCAAATTTGATGCTCGATATAACAAAATATCAATTAACCCCGTTGTCCATATATTTAACTGTTTGTCTCACATAAATTTAAATCTTATCTCTATGAAACAAATCGATATTTTATATGTATATATAATTCTGCATATAACTATATTATTACACTCATACATATATCAATATATATATGTCAGTATATATATATATATATATATATGTCTGCGATTCATCAAAAGTGTTCTATTATCTCTGAAATGGAATTTAAGTGCAATAGCATTCAATGAATGATGTAAATATCGCACTGATTTCCTTTCCACTACGCTTACGGCAAAATTTCGTAAGGGAAGGCATTCTTCCATTTAAAGTCATTTTAATAACTTTCAAAGTAGACTCTAATGTAAAAAGTCCTGATTGACATTCGTGAAATATGAACGGAAAGTGTACAGCATCGAGAGTAATTAGTGAAAGGTAATTATTTCGCCATTCTTGTACTAATGCCAAGCCTCTGTTGTTTCTGACTTTATCATTGATTTTATACGGCATTTCAATGGCTGTTAATAACTGAGATGCTGGTGGGGTCAATCCACTTTTGACAATCTGCTGAAGATAGTTTCTATCTTCTGCTCAAAAGGGAAGGCAGAGCTTATGATTCTTTACTCACCTGCACCCCAGAGACGGGTGAAAGTGACTGGAGAAGGGATTCTGAAATACTAGCCCTAAAGATAGTGCTTGCAAAAGTGTGAACTTCGTTCAGTTTGCGCAAGTTAACAGCCGGTTGTTTTTAATGAAGCAATGAACAGGTTACGGCAGGATTCGAACCACGAGCATAAAAAATAGGGATCAAATACCGTAAGGCATTTAATACAACTAGAAAGAAATTTTTACAATTACAAAAATTGCAATATTATGAATATCCGAAAGGACAGAAGGCAAGGATTGAGCTTTTTGTGACTTGAATCCCGAGAGCAAAGAATTAGATCCTGTAAAGCAAGGTAATTAATTAGATTCTGACATTCTATCACCGTGTTTGGTTTGCTACATTTTTATCGATCTAGAAATTATCAAAACCATAGTTTGATCACCGTAAGATTTGAACCCATCGCGAATAGTCGGAACAAATATTATGTGGCATTACATTCGACGTTTTAACGATTCCACCAGTTTGCTGCCTAATATTCCTCGTGGAATCTCTTTTAAATTACACATGATTATGTCTTCCAAAAGAAAGGCTATAATGAATAATATTTTCTTGATAAAGAAAATAATATCTGATAAAGAAAATGGATGGTCTAATCGGAATATTACTAATCATGGACCTCAAGGCGGTGAGCTGGCAGAATCGTTAACGCGCTGTACGAAATGCTCAGTGGTATATCGCCTGTCACTACGTTCTGAGATCAAATTCCGCCGAGGTCGACTTCGCCTTTCATCATTTCGGGGTCGATAAAATAAATACCAGTTGACCACTGAGGTCGATGTAATCATAACATCTCCACCTCCCCCAAGCTGCCCTTGTGGCAAAATTTTGAAATCCTTATTAATCGTAGATCTACATGATCAGGACTGTTCTTATAGTTTAAAGGTCTCAGTCTATTGTTTCACTAAAAAGCAACACCAACTTTATTTCCGTTTTTGAGTATAAATCCCAGGGTAAATGATGTGATGAGCCGAGTTGAGACTCTTTTGTATAAAATATACGAAAACATAGTCTTCAGATATGTTACTAAAACGTGAATCAACTTTATTCATACGAAGCTACACTAAATCATTTTACAGTGATTTGAGACAAAACCTACCACCGCCATCAAAAGCGCTGCCATAACAACAAACATAAAACTCATCACAAATGCAGTCACCAGAACGTTACTATCAAAACCATCAGAATCTCTAGCACAACAACCATGACTTATATTTCCACCCAGTTAATAAGCATTCAATATAGGGCCTGACGACAGAGCCAGTAAAGGGCAAATGTTTTCTCAAATAACATCATCAGTTTTAGAATAGAAGGCATTATGTAGTTGTGTTCTTTTCACAAATGAAACAAGAGCACGACTACAATGCTCATTCTGCTTGTTAGAGTTGACCTGGAACCCAACAACAATGGTCTTTCTGTATTATATTTACGGACGAACAGGATTTGGAGACAAACATTTCATTAAATTAAATGTAATGCAACCATTATTTTAGATCAAGAGGACTCTTATCTAAGCATGTTTTAGACTAATGTATCATTAGTGCAAACTGCTTTCGTGTTCAAGTGTTTTTAATAATCTAGACGGGAGCGATGTGTCTCACCTAAAACAATGCCGTTTGTGGATTTTATTCGGATTAGAGATATGTTTTCAAAGAAATAGATTAATAACGGAATGGGTCTGAGAGAACGTACTGCAGAATTACTTCGCTGTAAGGATTAATTTTACAGCCGTATATATGCTCTAAGCTTTTCTTTGTCTCTCTAGAAAGTACCACTACTTTCAGAAATGTGTAATGGAATAAATGATATTCATAGCGTTACCAATGGCAGGAGCATATGTGGAGTAAAATGGTTCGAATCGAAATGAAAATATGAGATACAGTAAGATTCCTTTGAATCTTACTGTATCATTGAAAGAGAGGGACACTTTATTCAATTAGTAACAGTCCAGTAACTGTTTATTTAGTCTGTCAATAGAAGGGAGATAAAATTCTGTTAATATATATGCAAGATTATGATATGCTTCGTAATTATGGCTGAAATTATGGGTGAGGGGACAATGACAATCCATAACATCAACTCATTGCTCAACAAGCAACTAGCATTTATTTTATCAACCTCCAATGGATGAAAGACAAGTAAGACTTCCATGTAATTTGAACTCAGTACGTAAAGACGGAAGAACTTCAGAAATAAATAATACTAACTATTGTATGGAATTTCAACAGGCGCTCTATATATTTTGTCTGTTTTCTAACGTGAGAGCAGATAAAATATTGATTTGAGAGGCTGATTCCTAGCCATAAATTCGCAAGGAAGCTGTAGAAAGACAAATGAATGGAACACGGTATATGAGTGGTACTTTATAAGCGTTGGAAGTATTGAAGATAAATAAGATATTTGGCGTGTAATTGCATGCGAATATATTGTGAAAGGCTTTTATCTGGTGCTTTATGGTATTTAATCTCTACAAAGTAGCTCTATAATTAAGTAATATATAAACTGACCATTTGTGGCTGTGAATAACACTGCTCAGCGGGTTATTTATAATAGTTAATATTAAAGTTTTCTGATCTGGAAACGAGACGTAATTTATTTTTGTCTCCTCCATGACAATCAATAACTTGGTTTCAGAAGTGAATTCAATAAAATATGATTTCCCCCCAAAGAATTTAATCGCAGAATAATGTGGAGTTTATTTATTTAATTCAATTTAACTCGACCAATAAGACATTTTCTAACCAAGGAATTAAAGAAAATTAAAAGATGTAAATATGTGTACAATACACCTACGATCTGAGAATATTATAAATCGGATTCGCTTTTTTTAATAGAGCAGTTTCACATTATACTTGCAATAAGAAAGCAGACAATATGTGGTGTGTGTGAGAAAGGGAGAGTCTGATGGAGAGAGAGGGAGAAGAGAGAAGGATATACAGAGACCGAGAGAGCGCGGTACGATAGGTGGAGAGGTTGGCAGAAAGAGGAGTATACAACCATGAAGACAGTTTTCTGACATAAAACATATTATCTCAAGCGTTGACACAGTTACACAGCCAAGAGTATTGCTTTTGCTTGCATTCCTTTGAGCAGTCTCTTTGTTTTGTCTGTAGCAGAGATCATTATATTGCAAATATTGTGGGGAAAATTGTTTTTGCTCACCCATGATTTTTTTCTCGCAAATATCGATCTTCAGACATAGTGATTGGTCAGTGTCCACTACAATTTCCTTTGTCTGGCTGCCCCTTCAAAGTTGCAATGAAATGCACTCACGTGCTTGTGTACCTCATACAGAGCAGGGATTCCTAGAACGGCTTAACACAGCGTTTCGACTCAGATGAGTAACGCCAGTATTAGGGGAATGAGCAGTATTTCTGAGTTAAAGAATATAACGATTCGTATGGGATACACACACACACACACACATACACACATAGACACACACACACAGACACACACTTAAGTATATATATCTGTATGTATGTATGTCTCGATATTTATGGAGCAATAACAGAGATTCTAATCGTTTTATTATAAAATGTTTTCATATTGAAAACTATTTTTGTATTTTTCCATATAGCGACCTACCCAAACAGGAATATTATGAAATGAAGTCAAAGCAATTCTTTATAATCCAAAAAGTTTGCTATGACAAAATCAGTATTTTATTATTATTATTATCATTATTATTATTGTTGTTGTTGTTGTTATTATTGTTGTTATTATTATTATTATTGTTGTTGTTGTTGGTATTATTATTATTATTATTGTTATTATTATTACTTTTATTATTATTATTATTATTATTATTGTTATCATTATTATTATTATTATTACTTTTATTATTATTATTATTGTTATTATTATTATTATTATTATTATTATTATTACTTTTATTATTATTATATTATTATTATTATTATTATTATTATTATTCCTTTTTGTTAATTCACAATTGATTACTTTCTCTAAAAGAAAGAAATTAGTTTGAAAATGTTGCAAAGTCTTTGTCGGTAAATGTTGAAAGTATGTACAATGGAAATGGATTAGTATTTTGCCGAGCGAAAAATTGAGGAGAAAATATTAAGTACCAGTATTATTATACATTCTAAAAAAGCAAAACAGAATAAATAAAACAAAATAAAATAGAATGAACAAGTGAAATTAAAAGACTTTAAAATGGTTTCTAAAATCGGTGTTTCTAAATTAATAAAATAATAATTAAAAACAAAATAAAAAGAAACAAGCATTAACTACTTGCTGGAGATTTCGATTGAAATACGTTCAATAAAATTTTAAACATTATACCGCTTCGTGAATGAGATTCCAGAGAAATTGCATTTAACAAATCTAATTTATTTTAAAACACAAGTAATAGTGATTGCAAGGCAAACCACTATAGAGAAACGTTATTTGATTTGAATTCAATTTTATTTCCACACTCGGTTTAATGTTAATTGTGAAAGAAGGCGGTTTTAGATGCTACGCAATGCCAGACATCCGACGAAATGCAAGAGACTGTATAGTCACTTCCCTTACTAGAAATACCAGTCAAATGCAACCCTCTTCGGTAGGTCGTCCTGCTATTGTGAATAAGGAAATAACTTCAGACAATATTCTCCTGTATACTAAAATGGGAAGCTTCTCATTACACGAACGATTTTATCGTTAATTGTTTTCGATGTAGTCAGGCGAAGACTTATGCATGTTTATCGTCCAATATGTGGGTTCGTGCTGAAAAAATGGGTTCGTTCTCGCTACGTTCATTCC
The DNA here is from genome assembly GCF_006345805.1 of Octopus sinensis. Taxonomy (NCBI): domain Eukaryota; kingdom Metazoa; phylum Mollusca; class Cephalopoda; order Octopoda; family Octopodidae; genus Octopus; species Octopus sinensis. The sequence goes on along the minus strand of NC_043007.1, from coordinate 7,056,729 downwards.
AAATAGACGTATATAAGTATGTGGGGAGGGGGTTATTAAGCAATATAATTAGGAAAACCGCACTACACAAGACACAGACAGACACACACACACACATAATAGATATGTTGTAGTCTAGCGGAGAGAATCAGGCTCCAATATCTTCAAGTTACGTTCATCCGCATTCGTTTTTCCTCTGTTTCCGTGTGTGTGTGTGTGCGTGTGTGCATTTATCTTTTAAATTTGTTTATGGAAAATTTTTGAACATGCAAACAGGGCCCCTACTCCATTATAGTCGCCGCAGTCTAATGATCCTGACCAGTGAACCCATTTTTGGGGGTTTGCATCGAACTGTATATAATGTAGAATAAATATAGTAAGAAAAACAATCCTTGGATGGGATTGATAAACATTTGATTGCATTAAAACATCTATAAATTCCATCCAAGGATTATTTTTATTATTACTATATGTGTGTGTGTGTGTGTGTGTCCGTGCGCGCGCGCGTGTGTGTGCATATGTGTGTGTATACATGGAGTTATTTATAACTGATTGAAATGGCGACTGTGGAAGAGAAGGTAAAACTGCGTTTTATACACGGTTGGCCAAAAGTCATTCGACAGTAAATCAACGTTCCATAAATACTTTCTGTAATTCCGTATTGAGTCGAATGGGAAAACATCAGTTTGAACAATTTTCATCATGTTTCATATTTTTAGATGCTTTTATTGAATTCATTCAGTTCATAAACATAAAATAAATCTTGGAATTAAATGGTTTCGATTTACTGTCTGGTGACTTTTGGCCAACCCTGTATGCGACAAAATTGAAGTCTGCAACGGTTACGAATTAATCCAAACTGGAGTAAAAGCTGCACGTTATGAACAAATGAATTAAAAGTTAGATGGGACTGATTAAAGCAGAACGGTGGAGGAGACGAGACGACCATTGATTTTGTAACATCCGATATTTTCTGCAAATCTTGTGATTTCGACAGATCTTGTGATAGTCAACTGTTGCCGAACACCCTCGTAAGGGCTCGGTATGTATTTTAATCCTCAGCCGCTCACTCGGGTGTTCGGCAACAATCATAGAGTTTGCTGTCGATCCAAGTAAAATACCGAGATTCGTCCACTCAATGGAAACAACTACAGATTCATAAGAAATAGACATTTCCAGTTGTATATTGGGATTTTATGGTGTATGATTTTCACACGCACATACGCACCACAGCCATACACACGCACTGACATAGGCATACATACACACACACACACACACACACACATATATATATATATATATATATATATATATATGCACAAATACGTATATATATATATATATAATTCAAAGAAATTCCAACTCTGTCTGTTTTTTATGTTTTAATTATATTCTTTATAATATTAATGTAGAATTTAGAATATATAGTATAAATAATATATAGATGTAAAATGAAATGAAGTATTGATTGTCTTATTGAATAGATGAAATGTTGAATATCAAATATTAAGGGACTAGTATACCTTCTTGCATTATAGCAGTCTTCAAGGTCCCAGGTTGTGGCAGGAGTGTTTCAACTGTATAACTGTATATATATATTGATGGTCTGGGGAGCTATTTGGAGCAATGGTCATTCAAAGCTGGTGGAGTGTGATGGAAACATAACCTCGGATAAATATGCGTCCATAATGCAGGAAGGACGCATTCCAATCTTTTCCAGTGGTGAAATGGTTGAAGAAAACCCTTCATTTATGGGAGATGGGGCTCCTTTTCACACGATTAAAAAGAGCCAAGAATGTTCTTTTTTTGTTTTAAGTTTATTTTAAGTTTCAGCTCAGAGTTGCGGCCATGCTGATGCCCGCCGTTTTTCGCTTTTGCTTGGAAAAGAATGGCATTAAAACACTTCTATGGCCAAGCCAGTGAGCAGATGTGAGCCTTATTGAACACTTCTGGGGCATAATGGACATGACACTTCAAAGCCAGATCTTTTGAGAATGCTTCATGAAATTGAGGAAGAAATTCCCCAAGAGAATATTCGTCATCCGATCAGTAGCATGCCTTATAGGACCCTTGTATTGAAAAATGCAAAGGGTATGTCTACTAAATATTAGATAATCACATTATAATAATTAGTAAATAATTTGAATGTATAATCTCAGATTTAAATAAATTTTAATGATTATGTCCGTATATATCTACATCTATCTCTTTAGATTTCTATCTATCTATCTATCTATCTATCTATCTATCTATCTATCTATCTATCTATCTATCTATCTATATATATCTATATATATATATATATATATATATGTGTGTGTGTGTGTGTGTGTATACATATGGACTTATGAACTACTATAAACACACGCATCATACCAACATCATCCCGCCCCATACTGTAGCGAAAGGTACATACATACACACACACACACACACACTAACACACACACACACACACAACACACATATATATATATATATGTGTGTGTGTGTGTGTGTTTGCTTGTGTGTGTGTTTCGAATTACTAATTATTTCAAACTCACATGATACTATTAATTTCTAATTTTGTGAGTGATATCATTGAACAAAATTCTTTTGAAAACTATTTTTGCATATTTGTAAATTTGTAATTAGCGTGTTCGAAAGTTCACTAATCAGAATGCATTCATTTTAGGAATTGAAAGATTGCTATACATATGCTTTCATTATTGAATACACATTAATTTCATTATTTGGCTCGGGTGTTTGGCAAGGAAACATTCTCCAATAAACAGTGCTGGTAAAAGCTGTGTAATACAGTAATGCCTTCATTGTTGAAGACGTATTACTTTAAATATTTGAATTGGGAAATTTACTTGAAGAATCTCTGCAAAATAAGGAAATTTTAAGAAAAAAAGGTGTGTTTCAGTTTTTACAGCTCTGCTATTAAAAATATCAAACTTCGTAGAATTAATAAAAGAAATCGATATTAAAATTTTAAGAGTATGAGGCATGCATGATCAAAATCTCATTCCGGAAATTATTCGGTGAATAATATGGAAAATTACAAAAAAATGTATGTTTGTATATGTAAACAACCCCCTCTCTATTTGACTGTCTATCTATCGTTCCCACTCTCACCCACCGAATACATACATACATGCATACATACATGCATTCACAATCTAATATTGAATAAAGAAGGATTAATAAAAATAAATCAATACAAATTATGCAAGATGTTAAGTAGAGAGCTTTCTTCACACGCGCATGAAGATACGATCTATCTATTGATAATTAATAATAATAATAATAATAATAATAATAAATATTCTTTCAAATTTTTGCACATGACCAGCAATTTTGAGGAAGGTCACACGTTAATAGATATAGATATATGTACTTTGTTGTAATTTATTTTATCGATAACGAAATGATGGGGGTGGAGAGATTGACGTGGGCAGGATTTTGAACCCAGAATCTAAAGAGTCGGAAGAAGTGCCGCTTAGGGGTTTTTCTAAAGCCCTATACTTTCACCCAAGACTTGGAAGATGGCTAGTCAATCGCTCTTACAATATGTTGGATTTGAATCTCAGATGATAGACAAAAGTTATAACTTACTCTGCGCATCCAACTGGTTAAATGCATATGCGCCACGGCTCTTCCATCGACAACAAAGAGGTCATCTCAAAGAGGCAACTGTACATCATTGGCTTATAATTATAAATGGTTGTACAACAGCAACACCACTCAATGAGTTTCTTACTTTAGTACATGAAAGACGAAGTGAAATGACCTGTAATCACATAAAAACACAAGTCTTACTTCACAGAATCCGACTCCTAGAAGGAGGCTGAGACAACAAATAGGGATCCAACACTCACGGTATTTTTATTACAAAACCTGACACCAATGAAGAGCAATCATGCGTGCCTGGGTTCAAATGGATTATCATTACATATGCTAGTTAACCCAAAAGAGGGATCCTAATTTGGGTGAGAGAAAACCTAGGAACAATAGAGGCAAAGGGATGCTCCCCACATCTCAAACTGGAAGATATGAACCGTAACCCCACAACAGGACGCAGTTTAATGTCATACCTACATACCTACCTACCCACCTACCTACCTACCTACCTACCTACCTACCCACCTACCTACCTATATATATATATATGTGTGTGTGTGTGCATGTATGTATATTTATGTAGTATTGATTGAAATGCAACTTTCTTGAGGCTCCTATAAAGTTATCCAGTATCGTAAGACCTACCTTCCAACATTGCCAAGAAAATAAATATACTGAAGTCTCTGGACACAAACAACTTTGATGATGCTTCACTAAATCAAGTGGCGGAAAGAATCATTTGAGCAGTATTACGTCAAGGTAAAAATAATATTCTCTGAAAACTCTTTATACATAAATAAATATACATACATGCATATATATGTGTGTTTGTAAGTGTATGTACATATATATATATATATATATATGACGTCTTATGGGAGGACTTGACACATTCACTTATTGGCTTAGAGATACTTGAACTTCGTGCAGATATTGATATTAATTTTAGTCACTGGACACTTTGCTAAGGATATTATATACTTATTATGCAGGCCACTGAGTGGATATATAAGAAGTGCATAAGTACATTTAACCTTATGTAGATACCGACATGTTCATAAATAAACGCATCTTAGTACGTATTTCTTTAAAGCACCTAGAGAGAGGCGGAAACTGTAATCTATCTATCTGTCTGTCTATTTGTCTATCTATCTATCTGTATGTCTATCTATCTATCTATCTATCTATGTTTTTTTTCATCCCCCAAAAGAAAAGCTCTACCTTGTAACTTGTCCCATCTGTGTGCAGCCC